>NW_026714671.1:0-22366 GCF_029784015.1 Lycium ferocissimum | reverse complement strand
TGTTCAACTTCTAATCCTGTAATATACCTGGAATACCTGCTAATACCTCCATACACTGGGTAAAAATACTTAGCATCTCAATACTCGAATACAAATCTCCATTTCAAGGCATGCTCAACTAGGGAGTCGTAAGTTTTTCCTACAATGAAAACGAGGTGTAACGAACATGATGATTGTTCAATAATATAAATCAGAGGCTACCGACCTTACGTCGGTCCGATAAAGTGGTAGCTTTTAATTGGGCTCTCATGCGTGCTACTTATATTATATATATATATATATATATATATATATATATATATATATATATCATATGGGGAATGGGGAAAGGTGAGGCTTATATGCATAACCACCGATCGGTTGGTATACTATGATCTAGTCCCGGACACGGGATATATAGTTAAATGGATCAGGTTGTTCGTTCCGAAGCAACATATGTAATGATGATATGATATATAGATCAGGCTGCACGTTCCGCAAAGACTATTATATTATATATGTATGATTTTTTTTTAAAAGAAAGACAAGCATGTATGATGTTCGCCTTAAGAGGCAATCAGATGTACAGGTTATTCATATCTCATGTTATGTTCTATATGCCTTGTTATGTTGTTATTCACGCCTTACATACCCAGTACATTATTCGTACTGACGTCCTTTCTTGTGGACGCTGCGTTCATGCCCGCAGGAAAACAGGGAGATGGACCAGACCCTTAAGAGCTTCACCAGCGGAGTCTCAAGAGCACTCCATTTGCTTCGGAGCTGCAGTTTATTGGTAATACTCTTCTGTGTATATACTTGGGCATGGCGGAGTCCTGCCCCGTCCAGTCCTTATAATTTTCAGTACTCTATATAGAGGCTCGTAGACATGTGTGGATAGTTAGAAGTTTTATAACCTTATCAGTTTATACCGTTGTATAATATTTCGTAGCCTTGTTGGCTTGTGTTTATGGGCATATGTCACGACCCAACTTGAGGGCCGCGACGAGCACCAGTGCTAGCCCACCCGGGCACCCCTTAACGTACTGATACATCACATTCTAGGTGAGCCACATAATTATATCATACTTTTCATTCATCATCATTCTAATCACATCGGGCAATAACATATCTATATCATCAATAACATCTATGCCCATATAAACGTACATGCGCCGACAAGGCAATCAAAACGACATCCCAAAGTATAGACCGACAAGGCCGAGCATATCTAACAATATACACAATGTCTATGAGCCTCTAAGAAGGGTACATCATATCATAACATATGGGGGCCATGGCCACATGGAATTGTTGTGTGTGGCTACTTAAAGGATGACTTAGTCATCTTAAGAATCATTTTACACTTAGAGAATTTTGAAGAAACTTAGAGAAAACACAAGAAGAAAGAAGAAGGAGAGACACGGCCAAAGAAGATAAAAAGGAGGACCAAGATTTGGCCATCAAAAAAATAAATTCCTCAAGCAAAGTTGCTAATTCAAGGGTGCTCAATAACGTGGAAGTGTTGTTTGGAGCGTTGGATTGCTCGTTTTCATCATTGGCCAACTTTGGACAAGTTAAGAGGTTGAAGAAGAAAGGTGAGTTTAATCTTGTTTTCTTGTGTTATAGATGGTTTATATGTGTTGTTGTATGCTAAAATGGAAGAAATTCATGATAGAAATGAAATCAAGTTGAGGCCGTGTAGGACCGTGTTGGCCGTGTACGTGTGTTGGATTGGAAGTAGTGAATTAATGTTAATTAGCATGTTTTGATTGTTGTGGAGTGAAGAAAAGATTGAAAATCATTTGTGTGTGTGTGTTGGGGGTTGGCCGAATGGCCCCTTTGTGTATTTGTGAATGAATTAATCGTCGTTAGTGTTTTCGTCGTCGTCGTTATGGATTTTATAAGGAAAAATGCAAGTTTGATGACTTAGAATAATGTTATGTTGGTTATGGGATGACTTGAAAATTTATGTGGATTTTATGTAATTTCAACATTTATGAATATTGCGTTGTTAGTGTGTGGATTAATGATGTAAATCATGAACTTGGAAGAGAAGAGTGTATTTGATGTTGTTCTCGGGTTTGGGGACCATTTCGGGTCCAATGGAACAATATTTGGATTGTTGGAAAAATTGTATGAATTGCTTAAAGTGTTATCGCATGTGGTTTGAATGGGTTCGGACTAGTAGTTGAACGTATGAGCGTTAATATCGATTTGGTTGCATGAAGTTAGTGACTATATTGGAATGTCTCTAAGTATATATGCAATATATGTTTAGTGTTGGAATATGTTGGGATTGAATATTAATGTTGGAACGTATTGTGAATCGACTATTAATGTTGTAGTTTGTTTTCTTGTTGGGTTGTTGTTGAAATTGGCCGAGTTGAAATCTCGGGGTTGGTGTAATTATAGGGGAGATCCTGCCCAAATCTTTGTAGCCAAGAATTGGTTAAGATCGAATTCTTAAAACCTTATGATTAATATTTGGTAAATATGACCAAATGTAGATTTTGACGAAACGGGACTTGAAGTTGGACGAGCGTAAAGGACGAATAAGGTATGTAAAGCTCTCCATTTCTTCTCTTGGCATGTCTTAGATCTACTAGGCTCGAATTTGACCTTGGGGACAACTCTATTCTTCGAATCTACGTCTAGAAACGCTTCTTTTTCATTCGGAGAATTGAATGGTTTATTGTGTGAGTAGTTAGAGAAATTGTTTTAAACCTCTAAAACTTGTGCAAATGAAATCCGATTGTCTTAAGATACTCATGAATGACGTTATGAAGTTTGACATGTGCACCTTACATACGCCACCTCATTTGACCGAGACGGGCCCACTTTGTCCGTTCATTTTCCCTATTATTCCGCTTGAACTACTTGAAAATAAAAACTAAGGAAAGTTTAGCTACCTTTCTAATTTCTACAGAATAACTGTTATATTTATTTATTTGAGTCCTATGATCTACTTTGGAATTTGCAATTACTCCAGAAAGATTATTCTGATATGAAATATTTCGACATCCGAAAGATTTATGCTCTGACTATTATTAAAGGTCCGCTATGAGATCTGTCATCTGTGCTACGCCTTCGAGTCTCTGTAAGATTGTTGTATGTTTTATATTGCATATGGTATTCTCACTATTCTCGCTCGTGCAAGCCACGGTCTTTCACCGAGTCCCGGCTAGTATGAAATCGTGCACAGTCTCATTGCATTATGCACCGAGTCCCTCACTAGAGGGCCGGGTACGCTATATATATATATACATATATGATGATCTGATGATGTGATGGTATGGGGATGGCGGCCAGGATGGCATTTGATAATCCTACTCACCGAGTCCCTCACTAGAGGGCTTTGATATTTTGTACGGCATATGCATATGATTACATGCTTACATGATTACTATACATGAGGGTTACATGACTTTATTTACCGAGCCCCTCCCCGGAGGGCCGGGTACGTTATATGTGCATAATGACTTGATGATATGATATGAAAATACATGATATACGATTCACAGGTAAGTTTTGATTTTCCTAAATTCTACATTTGTTTCGATACAGTCTAGTTCGGTTATGATCCTATTTACTGTATTCTGTGCTTTACATACTCAGTAAATATTCCGTACTAGCCCCCTTCGGGCCGCGTATTCATGCCTGTGATATGCCGCCCGCCTGGGATCCCCCCGCCTAGGCCATCCGTACGTATCGGGGAGTGCTCCTTCTTCCGGAGCTCATATATTTTAGTATATACACTTTCTGTTACATATGTATGTATTTATTCAGGGGTACGGCGGGGCCCCGTCCCGTCATATGATTCCGTCTGTAAATTTGGAGGTTGCTACATGTTTGTGGGTTAGGGTCGTGGCCGTACGTATGCGTAGGTATATGTTGTGTTTGGGCGATCCCGTAGTCGCGCGGCCGGTCCGCATATGTATATAGGTTGTGTTGTTATACCCGCGTGGCCTTTGTTGGTATTTTTCGCGTGCGGCTGGTTATTCTTGGTAGTCCGTAAGACAAAGGAAACTCCCGTCGCCGAAATTTTTTTGGAAATCATCTAAATTTGAAATATAGCCTTGTCGACTCCCGTTGGATGCTTGGGTGTGTTTGATATAATTTGAGATATTCGATAGATGCGTTAAGGTGCCCAATCGGGCACTAGTCACGCCTCACGGGCCGGGTCGTGACAATTCCACCGCGCCTAATTGGCCGGACATGTCACCGCGAGCCTTGGGGCCGCTATGATTCCACCGCACCGAGAAAGGGCGGACATGTCACCATTGGGCTATGATAGTTGGGTACGCAGTAACGATGTAATGGCGTATGATTGATGTAACGATGCTTGCATGCTATGATAATGTATGTGATGTATTTATGTATGATGAATGTACGTGAAACTGGTTCATATGTAAAGATGGTACAGGTTATGCCCTCATCTCATGATTTACGATTTCCCGATATGTTTGTTTCATTTCGCTTTACATACTCGGTACAACGTTCGTACTGACGTCCCTTTTCTTTGGACGCTGTGTTCATGCCCACGGGTAGGCAGGGAGACGGTGCCGATCCCTAGAGTCGGTGGGTCGATCCGTGAGCACTCCATCGACCGGAGGTGCTTTGATTATTCTTTTGGTACATATATGTATATTCACATTTTGGGCACGACGGGGTCCTGTTCCGTCTATATGTCTAGTATTCCATTAGAGGCTCGTAGTCACGTATGTGTGGGTAGCATGGCCCCATGGCCTCCACGTATATGTATGCGAAATTGTATATATATTATTTTGATAGCCGAAGGGCTTATGTTTATAAAAGTTACGTATCTCAGAAAATGACAATCTTATATGATTACGAGTATATAGTATGAATGATAGCAGATAAGCGACAATATGAGCGGTGTTCGGTGGTCAGCCCCGGATACCCGTCGCGGCCCGTAGCTCGGGTCGTGACAAAAGTGGTATCAGAGCAGTTCAGTCCTAGGAAGTGTCTACGAGCCGTGTCTAGTAGAGTCTTGTTTATGGTGTGTTGCGCGCCACGCTAATAAACAAGAGGCTACAGGGCATTTAGGAAAAAATGACCATCCTTCTTCATATGAGATCGTGCGATAGAGCCGTGTATAAGATATACTCCTCCCTAACGAATGTGCTATGATTTCAGAAATGCCGCCAAAGGCTAAAGCCGCCCAGAAGGGCAAGACTACGACAAGGAGGCGGGCGGAAAGAGAGCCGCCTATGAATATAGAGGAAGGGGAATCACATCACGAGGCTTTATCTAATGCCTCCACTACTCCTCCTATCACGAGAGGGGCAAGAAGGGGCTTCGTTCCGCTCCTATCCCTCCGGTTCCTCCACCGCTCGCTTCGGGCCAACAAGTAGCCGAGGCTATTAATTTATTGACCCAATTGGTTGCCGCTCGAGTGCACGGAGGCAAAATGCGGGCCCAAGTGATCGTTCATCTAGTACTAGAGCTCGTGACTTCATGAGCCTCAATCCTCCGAATTCTTTGGGTCCAAGCGGATGAAGACCCGCAAGGCTTTATTGACGAAATGTTGAGGACGTTGCGGATTATTCATGCTTCTGAGACCGAATCAGTGGAGTTGGCATCATATAGACTCCGAGATGTGGCGGTTTTATGGTACAATAATTGGAGAGCATCGAGGCAAGAAAATGCGCCTCCTCCCGTGTGTGCAAGAGTTTGTTGATGCTTTCATTCGCCACTACTTACCTCCCGAGGTCCGCCGAGCCAGAGCGGACAGATTTCTGAATTTAAAGCAAGGGAGTATGAGTGCCCGGGAATACAGCCTTCAATTCAACTCTTTGGCTAGGTATGCTCCTACAATGGTAGCCGATATGGGCGACAGGGTATATAGATTTGTGAGTGGCTTAGGGCCACATCTATTTAAGGGTTGCTTAACGGCCTCGTTGCGGGACGGGATGGACATTTCCCGCATTCAAGCCCATGCCCAAAATCGGAAGGGCGGCGACCTCCGCGAGAGGGTGATCGTGACGTTGATAGAGGGCAAGGCAAACGGGCAAGATCTATGGGCGCAGGAGGTGATTATAGGGGTGGATCCAGGCAGACATATTCCGGACACTCAGGTCAGTCAGTGACGAGTGCGCCTCCCCGGTTTACAGGCAGGAGATCTGATCGTTCCTATCGATCCCGACAGGGTCAGAGTTCGAGAGCCCCAGGTTCCCAGTTTGGGGGAGATTACAGTCAAGGGAGACCACCAGTTCCCCGATGCAATCAGTGCAGAAAATTGCACTCAGGGCCATGTCGCCAGGGCACCGATGCATGTTACAATTGTGGGCAGGTAGGACATTTGATGCGAGCGGCTCCCTCGAGATATGACGGAGGTGGGGCTCGGCCCACGGGGGTCCGCAACGGGGTTCTTCTTCCGTACGCCCGACGGGCAAACTCCCGGACTTCATCGGGCCGAGGTAGGGGCCGAGGGGGGAGCATCTACGTCGAGGTGCCACCCGCCCCGATTATATGCTTTAGCCGGACGGCAGGATCTCGAGTCGTCCCCAGATGTGGTTACAGGTATATTGTCTGTATTCTCTCATGATGTATATGCATTGATAGATCCCGGGTCTACGCTATCTTATATTACTCCATATGTTGCTAACCGTATTGGGGTGAAGCTCGAGCCGATTAAACCTTTTGAGGTATCTACTCCGGTTGGTGATCCCGTGATAGCGAAACAAGTGTATAAAGATTGTATAGTTGTCTTATGCGATCGCCAAACCAAGGCTGATCTAGTGGAGCTTGAAATGATAGACTTTGATGTAATTATGGGTATGGATTGGTTGGCCTCATGTTATGCTAATGTTGATTGCCGAATGAAGATAGTTCGATTCCAATTTCCGGGAGAACCCGTCTTTGGAATGGAAAGGTAATACGGCAACTCCAGGGGTAGGTTTATTTCCTACCTTAAGGCAAGAAAAATGATAGCTAAAGGCTATATCTACCATCTAGTCCGAGTTCATGACACGGAAGCAAAGTCCCCAACTCTCCAATCTGCATTAGGTGGTAAATGAGTTTCGGACGTATTCCCGGATGAGCTCCCGGGCCTTCCTCCGGAAAGGGGAAATTGAGTTCACTATTGATGTGCTTTGCCGGATGCGAACCTATTTCTATCCCTCTTATCGAATGGCTCCGGCGGAACTGAAAGAATTAAAGGCCCAGTTGAAGGATTTGCTCGAGAAGGGGTTTATTAGACCCAGTTCCTCTCCGTGGGGAGCACCAGTTTTATTTGTGAAAAAGAAAGATGGCTCCCTACGAATGTGCATTGATTATAGACAGCTCAATAAGGTGACAATAAAGAATAAATATCCTCTTCCCAGGATTGACGATTTATTTGATCGGCTACGGGGTGCCAAGTGGTTTTCTAAAAATAGACACGAGATCCGGTTATCATCAAGTTAGAGTCGAGAGAAGAAGATATTCCCAAAAACGATTCCGAACGAGATATGGTCATTATGAATTCCGAGTGATGTCATTCGGGTTAACGAATGCCCCGCCGGTGTTTATGAATCTAATGAACAATGTATTCGAGGCCTCTTCTAGATCTATTTGTGATAGTATTCATCGATGATATTCACGGTGTATTCTCGCACGGAGTCGGAACATGCGGATCATCTACGTATTGTCCTTGGCATTCTTCGAGCTCGAGAGGCTGTATGCTAAATTTTCAAAGTGCGAATTACGGCTAAACTCGGTGACATTTACGGGGCATGTGATTTCAAGTGATGGCATTAGAGTCGACACTCGAGAAGATTGAAGCGATGAAAGACTTGGCCAAGACCTACGACACCTACGAAGTTCGCGGTTTCTGGGTTTGGCGAGTTATTATAGAAGATTCGTAGAGGGCTTTTCTTCTATTTCGGCCCCATTGACGAAGTTAACCCGAAGTCGGCCAAATTCCGGTGGAATGACGCTTGTGAGCGCAACTTCCAAGAGTTGAAAAACAGGTTGACCTCGGCCCCGGTCTTGACACTCCCGAAGGGCCGGATGGCTATGTGGTATATTGCGACGCTTCGGGTGTGGGGGTAGGATGTGTGTTAATGCAACATGGAAGAGTCATTGCTTATGCTTCAAGACAACACAAAACATGAAAAGAACTACCCAACCCATGATCTCGAATTGGCCGCGATTGTTCATGCGTTGAAAATGTGGAGACATTACTTGTATGGCGTACATGTCGATATCTATACGGATCATAAGAGTCTTCAATATATTTTCAAACGAAGGAGCCGAACTGCGACGAGAGGCGGTGGTTAGAATTATTGAAGGATTATGATGCCAATATTTTATACCACCCCCGGAAAAGCTAATGTAGTCGCCGACGCACTTAGTCGCCGTTCAATGGGCAGCTCATGTGAAGTTCCCCCAGAGAAGAAAGAGCTGATTCATGAACTCCACCAGTTGGCAAATCTGGGAGTGCGTATAATCGACTCAGGTGATGCAGGAATTAGTGTTAATGATCCTACAGCTTCATCCTTGAATATGGAGATAAAAGAGCGACAATGCGAGGATCCCAAATTGGAATATTATAAAGGTGTGAAATTTCCAAGAGAAAGGTCACCATTTGAAGTCTCGGCGATGGGGTTCTTAGATATCGGGCGGAGCTATGTGTGCGAATGTGGCGGAATACGCCGTCGAGTCCTAGAAGAAGCTCACTATTCTCGGTACTCTATTCATCCGGAACAACAAAAATGTACCATGATCTTAAAATGATGTGCTTGGTGGGACAACATGAAAAGAGACATAGCAGAATTTGTGGCCCAATGTCCAAATTGCCAGCAAGTAAAGGTAGAACATCAGAAGCCAGGGGGATTACTGCAAGCGATGGAAATTCCTACATGGAAATGGGAAGTGATCAATATGGATTTCGTTGTGGGACTACCTCGTTCCCGAAGTAAGTATGATTCTGTGTGGGTGATCGTGGATAGATTGACAAAGGCAACTCATTTTCTCCCAGTCAGAACTACGTATTCGGCGGAGGATTATGCAAGGTTATATCTTAAGGAGATTGTGAGGCTTCATGGTATTCCAATATCTATCATTACGGACAGAGGAGCACAATTTACAGCCAAGTTCTGAAAATCCTTCCAAGAGGGTCTAGGCACTCAAGTGAAGCTCAGCACGGCATTCCATCCGCAGACTGACGGACAAGCCGAGCGCACTATACAGACCTTGGAAGATATGTTAAGGGCATGTGTTTTAGATTTTGGTGGTAGTTGGGATGACCACTTACCCTTAATCGAATTTGCCTATAACAACGATTATCATTCCGGTATTCAAATGGCTCCGTATGAAGCTACGTATGGAAGGAAATGTAGATCTCCGATTGGATGGTTTGACGTCGGAGAGGTACAATTAATAGGCCCCGAATTAGTTCAACAAGCGGTGGAAAAAGTCAAAATGATCCGAGGTCGATTATTGACAGCCCAAAGTCGCCAAAAGTCTTATGCGGACAACCGCCGACGAGATCTAGAATTTCAAGTCAACGATTGGGTGTTCTTGAAAGTATCGCCAATGAAAGGGGTGATGAGATTTGGCAGAAAGGGAAAGTTGAGTCCGCGATATATCGGACCCTACAGAATCGTCCGTAAGGTGGGTCAAGTAGCATATGAGTTAGACTTGCCTTCAGAGCTCGAATTAGTCCATCCAGTATTCCATGTCTCAATGCTCCGCAAATGTGTTGGGGATCCTACAAAGATTGTGCCCGTCAATGATGTTCAAATCACAGAAAAGCTAACTTATGAAGAGGTCCCTATTGCCATATTAGACGGGCAAATACGAAGGCTTCGGAATAAAGAAATAGCTTCGGTGAAAGTCTTGTGGCGAAATAACAACCGAGAAGAAATGACTTGGGAAGCGAGAGGAGAAGATGAAATCCGCATACCCGCACCTATTTCAACCCCAGAAGAGATACATGATGAAACATCGGGACAATAAGGTATGTATGCTTTACTTTTATGTATATGGGTCGTGTGTGACCAATCTATATTGCTGTTGTGTTGTAGCCCTATGAGGCAATGATATTGTGGGCTGTTGTGACAGGATGGTATCGCCATATTACAGGGGAAACTCTGGCGAAATTTTTCTAGAACCCTCGATGACTTAACATTCGAGGACGAATGTTCCAAAAGGGGGGAAGAATGTTACACCTCGGAAATTTTCCCTTAGAATATAAGTGAGCAGGCTCACGAAGGACATGTCGTATATGAGGTGTATATAAGCAAGGAGTACAAATTGATAGTCCTAATTAAGATCCCAAAGGCATCCGAGTTAAGGCAAGAAAGTGGTTAAGGAAATCGAGTTATAAGTTAGTGTATTGGACGCAAACTAGGAGTATTGAGTTGATGACGCCTTAAGAATGTTGCGGAGAAGAGTTATGACGTCCCCGAGATTCATAATGAAATGATAAACAAGTGCTAAGAAGGCTCTATAAGGATTGGAGATCAAACGAAACGACGGGAACCATTCCGGTGGAACTGTGAGTTCCACGACCATGTTCCACGGACAGCACAATGTTCCACGACCCGTGGATGTGTCCGTGGAACAGCCAGCAGAAAGTGTGGCTGGCTGGTCGTGAACCACGACCAGTTCCACGGCCAACAAAGGGTTCCACGGACCGTGAAGCTGTCCGTGGAAGTCCCACTCGGCTGAACCTCTCCAAGTCTTTAAATGTTAAGTCCACTTCATTTTATTCATTCTCAACCACGACTTCAACCTCTCCACACCTCTAGAAACTTCCAAACATTTCATCCACAAGAAAACTAAGGAGATCAAGGATCAATAACAAGATTTGATGAGAATCAAGCTTAAGAAACTCCATTAAAGCTACCAAAGTCAAGGAATTCCAAGAGAGAAGAAATAGGGTTTTGTGCTAGAGGGTGTATTATCATTCAAGGTTTATTCCTCTACCATTCAAGGTAAGTTTCATGAACTTTAGATGTTGATTGAAGTATTATTAAGATGAAACACTTAGATTATGAAAGAGTATGAAAAATGGGTCATAAATGGGTAGATTATGCCATTGTTGAATAGTAGTTGAGGAGAATCATGAAAATGGTTATGTTGAGATTGTGAATGTGTTATGAATGATATTTAGAGCATGGAATAAGTATTATAAGTGAACAAATGTGACAATGAACCGTAGTCATGAATATGGAGAATTTAGGTGAAATTATGAAATGCGAATCATGGGAATGAATGACGATTGTTGTTAGCGATATTGTGATGGTTGTTATGGGTGTTGGAAGTTGATATGGAATATGGCGGAACGTAGTATAAACAAAGGAAACGCTGCCCAATTTTCTTTAGCCTTAAGAGGCACGGTTTTATAATTGCCTAGCTAACGACGCTACGAACTCTCTTGAAGGTAAAGACGAAGACATCAAAGGAGGACGAGCAAGCCATAAAGTAGTTAACGACAAAAGGTATGTGAGGCATTACCCTTCCTTCTAAGGCATGAATCTTATGTATAATTTCCCTCTTCTTTCATGAATCTCCTACGTTTCTAGAGATGAAAGTCTAAGTTCATGAATAACGAGACGGGACAAGAAATACGCTATGAATGCGATAACGACTCTAGAGACCAAGATATGATGTTCTTGCGAAATCAATAATGATGATCACGATCCATTGGCATTCCTTCTTATATGTACTCACCTTAAATTGTAAATCCCTCCAAGGTGAGATATGATGCTTATGCTCATTCCATAACATGACCGGGGGGTTACGACCTTACGTCACCCCGACATAAACATAGCTCTTAAGCTTAATGTACGTATATGTATATGTAACTAAGGACGCTAAATTATGGTAATATCGTGATAGGCCATGATATGTTCATGAAATGAATATTAATGATGACAAGTATATGAGTTTCATGTTATGTGATTCCACCGCGCCTAATTGGCCGGACATGTTACCGCTACGGCGTATATTCTACCGCGCCTAATTGGCCGGACATTCCAAAGTCGTCGTGGAAACCGCACCGAGAAATGGGCGGACATGTCACCACTTTGGGCTGCATGGGATAGTTGCCGGACGCGGGTAACGATGTAATGAGTATGATTGATGTAACGATGCTTGCATGCTATGATAATGTACTATGATGTATTTATGTATGATGAATGTACGTATTGTGTAAAGATGGTTAATGTTACAATGTTGAGTCTTTGGATATTCCGAAATGAACGTTTAGGAAATAATGTTTCGTCGAAATGCTAAGTCGGGAAAATATTATTAGTGTGGAAATATTGCTAAAGGAAGGACAAAAAGGGAAATTTGCAAAATGGCATTATGGAAATATTTGAAAAGGTTAGGGGCAAAATTGGTCATTTCAAGGGGGTTTCAAGAAAATTCCAAAAGAGGCCATATTGTCCATGTGACAAAAAAAATAAAAAAGGATGACTAAATAATAAGTCATAATTTAAGAAAATAATATTAAGAAATCTTTTCTAGAGAAATAAAAAGAAAAAGAAGGAAATTCTAGAGAGAGGCATGTGCCCCTCACATGCTTGCCATATATATATATAAAGTTATATATAAGAGAAGACATCTTTTTCAAGCCAAAGGAATTCAAGAAAGATAGAAGAAAATAAGGGAGGGAGAAAGAAGGCTTATTTTTCGGCCAAGAGGAATACGCTCCCTAAAGGTTTGATGGTGAAAAATATTTTTCTTCTTGTTTTTCTACTAATTTGGAGGTCTCTTCAACATGGTATGAGTGGTTGAAACAAGAAAACCATCTCTCTTCGTTGCAAAAGAATGCCCTAGCCGTGAGAAGAGATGGAATGGAAAGGTAAGATTCAATCTTCCTTTCATGTTTTATGGATGTTTGTGAATGTTGTTGTATGTAGAAATGGATGAAAATCATGAAATATGGTTGTGTGTTGTAATGTATGCATGTGAGTATATGGTATATATATATGGATAAATTTTAATTAGTGTAATTTGATTGTTGTTGTGTTATGAATTCCTTGATGAAAAATGCATTCAAATCATAAAATTATGAAAATATGGATGGTGAATAGTAGATGTGTATGGCCGTGTGTATGTGCATGTGTGTAGAAGAATGAGTCAATTTTATTTGTGATATTAATTGTATTGTGGTAATGGCCTTGCGAGTTAAATGGAGAATGCTAGTTAAGTTGTCATGAAATTTGTTGTTGAGTTTTTATATGAATTTATGTATTTATGATTATGAAAATGAATTTAAATGTGAACTTTGTTAGTTGTTGATGAATTTGGAAGAAAACTATTTGTGTTATGAATAAGTATGCTAAAGATGGAGAAGCTTTGGATGAATTATGACCTTGGTGGAAAATTTGTATATTTTGTATATCTTGTAAATGCCTTGCGTGGAAATGATATGAAATGATTTCAAATCGTATTGTAATGATCTTGATTAGTAAATGAATATGAGAATGTTGAGATTGGTTGGAAATGTGAAGTTAGAATGAAAGTTATTGCACTATGTTGGAAAGAAGACTAGTTATGTGTGTATTGCGTTTCATAATGATTGTTTGTGTTGTTGGGTTGTTGTTGTTGATATATTGGGCGAGCTAATTCTCGGGATGGATATGTATAGAGGGAGGTGCTGCCCAAATTTTTGCGTAGACAAACATGAAGAATGGAAGATTTGGAAGCAAAAGTCTACTATTGGCAATTGGTAAACATGACCATTTGTAGATTTTGGAGAAAACGGGATTCGAATTTGGAAAAGCATAAGACGTCCGAAAAGGTATGTAAGGCTTACCCTTTCTTTCTCTTGGCATGTCCTAGATGTATAGGCTATGAAATTGACCTCGGGGACAACTCCACTCCTTAGAAATCATGTCCAAAAATTAGTTACTTTTTCTTTCAATAGAATTGAACTCATTTATCTTTATTGTTTGAAAATTTGTTTAAACGTCCGAACTTGAACAAAATGGAACCCGATTGAAATCTTCGAACTATTATGAATGAGACATAAGTGAAAATTTTTATGTAAGGTCGTCACCCGACTTGACCCGAAGTGGGCCCACAATCCCGAGACCTAATATATCGTCTGTTTATTTGCCTTATTTTATATAGATAATTAAAGGAAACCTTTGACTTTGTTCGAGCTAATCTATAAGTATACGGTAACTCTTGATAAATATTTGGTTTGACTATCGGGATATAAACGCTCCGACACGAATGATCGATTTGAATATTTTGATATAAGCACTCGGATATGTAAATGATTCCGACATAGAAATTACGCTATACTATTTGGGTATAAGTGTTGTGACATAAGTATTTGATACGAGTATTTTGATATGAACATTCTCTGTAAGTCCTAATGTTTTCATACACGATCCGGATCGCTTGAAAGTCCGAAGAGGTTTATGCATGTCAAATGTCCATAACTACCGATACTAACTCGGAAGAACCCGAAACTTGTTCGATTCTTCGGATATGTTAATAAGTGTATGTATCCATCGAGTCGATTCTATATGCATATGGTTTCTCACGCACTACTCGCTCGTGCGCGACTCAATGTATCTTTCACGAGTTCGGGCCGGGGCATGTTATGTTCTCGTGTGTACTCACGGTATGATTACGATTCACCGAGTCCGGGCTAGGACATGTTATCGTGCGCTTCTACTCGCATTGTTCACCGAGTCCCTCGTACTTGCGGGCCGGACACGTTATACGTATGTACTTATGATTTGATGGTACGGGGATGGTGGCAGGATGGCATTTATGATTATTCACCGAGACCCGATAGGGGCGGGACACGTTATGTATATTTGGTATAGGATTCGATATGCATGATTCTACATTACCGAGTCCCTAATAAAGGGCCGGGACACGTTATTTGCATATATGACATTAGTCCGCTATATATGATCCTATTCACCGAGTCCCTCATCGAGAGGGCGGGACACGTTTTATGCATATGCGGATATATAATATCATTTATGAGCATTCCATGCATTCCTACGCGAGGGCCGGGACATATATGTCGACATCTCTCTGTACGTCGACTCCGTTACGAAGTTTGTATATATATGATACAATCGAATATTCGAATAATCGGCATTCCGTCCTATATGATTTTATACGAATATTACGATATACATTACGTACTCCTAATGCGATGACGTGTGTGACATCACCGTGCGTTACGTATTTTCCGCACCTCTTCGGACATGCGATCGGTGATTATGCAAAATAAGCATTTTGGTATATCTATTGATCCTATTTATTTTTCTATACACTTTTTTTCCGCATAGAAACGTGTATGTATGAATTGCGTACCGGACGGTAAGTGTATGGCGCTATTTACGAGTAGTGTATGTGTTTGATAGTTCCGTCTATTTCGGTTATAGTTTTGTTTCTTGTGTTGCATGCCTTACGTACTCGGTACATTTTCGTCATCGACCCCTTTTCTTCGGGTTGCGTTTCATGCCGCGCGGTACACCCGAATGAGCGGAAGTTATTATGATGAAGTGTTCCGGAGAGATGGCAAGCTCCATTCTCTCGGAGCGCTGCCATGTCGAGTTTATACGTTATGATTTCGGATGTATGTTAGAGACTTTGCGACAGCACATCGTGGGTATGATGTGTCGGTGCGTAGGCGGCTCCGTCAGGCCGACATGTCGGTGTGTTATGTATTGAATTTTGTTATAATTTGTTCGATTTGAAGCTACGAGTAAGCTTATTATGTATTTTATAATTTTTCTTATCGAGTTTTGAAAAAAAAAACATGTGCGTATAAATAGGAGTCGAGGTTCGCTCGGCCTTAAGTAAGGGGTCGGTGCCCATCACGTCCCTCGGATTAAGGGTGTGACAAAGTGGTATCGGAGCGAGGTCGGTCTGGGGTTGTCGCAAAGTCGTGTCCGGTAGGGTCCATTTATAGTGTGAAGCCGGCCACATTTATAAACGGAGAGACTACGGGGCATTTAGGGATTGTTGACCTTCTTTTTGTCATAAGATCGTGCGATAGAGCCAAGTCATAAGGAAAATGATCCCATGTAAGCCTTACATACGGCGGAAGGAGACGAATGAGGATATGGAAAGTTACGAAGGTGAGTTTTGACATACTTGTTCTGTTATCAGGAACCGGAAGCCTTGTACGGCTATGATTTGGCATGACATGATATTATACGACGTAACATGGTAAGATATTGTGGTATGATACGTGAGATGTTGTTGGGAATTGGTAAAGGTTCGGAATAGTAAGGACGGAAAAGGGTAAAACAGTAATTTTGCAGAAAAAGACGTGTTACGAACATGTTCCGGAGTATGTAAGACTTTCACCTGCCCCGAGTCATGCAATAAAGGTCGTACGAGAAAATTTACGCGATTATATCGACCCTAAGGCACCGGAATTTACCAAAGTTTCAAAGTTAAGCGTGCTCGGTGGAGCAATCTCATGATGGGTGACCCCCACGGGAAGTATGAAGAAATTTCATGAATTTGAGTATAAGAGACAAACGACAATCCGGGGTGGCCTAAAGGAAATTAAATATGTACGGAATGATTGAAAACCACAAAAGGTCATATAGAATGCCACGGGCGAGAAAAGGGACAGGAAGTACGTTACAGTTCTGGAATTAGGATAGGCTTGAATAGTGTTGGGAAGTATTTTTGTGGGCTAGGCAATGATGATTATGTGGATGTGTATGAATGCATACGGTACCCCATATGTGACTGTATCGGTGAGTGTGTGATTCCCAGCCACCGGTGCTACGGTGTGGGAAAACCAGTGATCGAATAAGAGCGCTGAAACTCAAGTGATAACAAAAGTAAAGAGGGTAAGATTTTGAAAGAAAGTAGGTAACAAGAATAAAGTGTGTTAAGGAATAAGAATCTGCATGAAATTTGGAAGCTAGGATCTGAGAGAGGATGGAAAGTATAAGGGTATGAATGAGTACGAAGGCATAGGTACGCCCCTAAAAGGGGGGAAGCGGGTGAGAGAAGTGTAACGGTAAGTTAGGAGCAACTGATGTTGTAATATGTTTGGTAAGGACGCTTAAGCTACAACAGGGACCCCCCCCCCCCAAGGTGATTATGGAAGCCCGTAAGACTAGTTGAACATTCGAGGACGAATGTTCTAAAAGGGGGGAAGAATGTTACACCTTGTATGTTGAGTCTTTGGATATTCCGAGACGATGGCGGAACGTTTAGGGCAGGATTATTTTTCGGTTTCGTCGTAATGCGTAAGTCGTTGGAAAATATTATTAGTGTGGAAATATTGCTAAAGACTAAGGACAAAAAGGGAAATTTGCAAAATGGCATTATGGAAATATTTGAAAAGGTTAGGGGCAAAATGGTCATTTCATGGGGTTTCAAGAAAATTCCAAAAGAGGCCATATTGGCCATGTGAAGAAAAATGCATGGAAAAAGGATGACTAAATAATAAGTCATCTTTTAAGAAAATAATAGCAAGAAAATTCTAGAGAAATAAAAAGAAAAAGAAGGAAAATTCTAGAGAGGGGCATGTGCCCCTCACATGCTATATATATATATATATATATATATATATATAAGTTGTCATCTTTTTAAGCCAAAGGAATTCAAGAAAGATAGAAGAAAATAGAGGAGAGGGAGTCGGCTATGGGGCTGGCCGAATACAGCCCCTAAGCTTTGATGGTGAAAAATATTTTTCTTCTTGTTTTTCTACTAATTGAAGGGCTCTCGTCGACGTAGAGTGGTTGTTGAAACAAGAAAACCATTCGTCTTGCAAAAGAATGCCCCTAGCCGTGAGAAGAGATGGAATGGAGAAGGTAAGATTCAATCCTTTCTTGCATGTTTTATGGATGTTTGGACGTGTGTTGTATGAAGAAATGGATGAAAATCATGAAAGGTTGTGTGTTGCAAGTTGGGGCCGTGAGTATAGGTGGTTTATGTAAGCATGATGGACAAATTTTAATTAGTGTAATTTGCTTGTTGTGTGTTGTGAAGTGTGGAGATGAATTCAAATCATGAAAATTATGAAAATATGGATGTTGAATAGTTGGCCGTGTGGTGTGTGCATGTGTGTTGTGGCCGTGTGCCTTAAGTTGGAAGGGTAATGGTTCGAGTTAGCATGGAAATTCATTGTTAAGTTGTCGTGGGGAATTTATGTGATTTTTATATGAATTTCGTATGATTGTGAAAATAGGAATTTAAATGTGAACTTTGGTAGTTGTTGATGAATTTGGAAGAAAACTATTTTGGTTGATAGTGTTGTTGCGCTTGTTGGAGTTTCGGATGAATTATGACCTTGGTGGAAAATTTGTATATTTTGTATATTTCGTAAATGCCTTGCGAAATGATACGAGGTGATTTCAAATCGTATTGTAATGATCTTGATTAGTAATGAACGTGAAAATATTGAGATCGGTTGGAAATGTGAAGTTGGAAATGAGAGTTATTGCACTATGTTGGAAAGAAGACTAGTAATGCTATATTGCGTTCATAATGATTGTTTGTATTGCTGGGTTGTTGTTGTTGATATTCCGATATTCTCGGCAATTACAAATTTTTGTGAAGAATGGAAGATTTGGAAGCAAAAGTCTACTATTGGCAATTGGTAAACATGACCATTTGCAAATTCTGGGCGAAACGGGATTCGAGACTGAACGAGCATAAGACGTCCGAAAGGTATGTAAGGCTTACCCTTTCTTTCTCTGGCATGTCCTAGATATACTAGGCTTGAAATTGGACCTCGGGGACAACTCCACTCCTCGGAATTCATGTCCAAAAATTGTCCTTTTTCTTTCAATAGAATTGAATCATTTATGCTGCTAATGGTTTGAAAATTTGTTTAAACGCCTAGAAATTGAACAAATGGAACCCGATTGTCTTAGAACTATTATGAATGACATCATGAAGTGTAAAATTTTGTAAGTAAGGTACGTCACCTCTGTTGACCCGAAGTGGGCCCACAAACCCCGAGACCTATGTATATAAATCCCGTTTGCCTTACTTCCGCACGAAAAGTACCGGAAACCTTTGGCTAATGTTCCGAGCTCGCTATAAGTGTCGGTAACTCGATAAAAATATTATGGTTTGACTATTCCGATATAAACGCTCCGGTATGAATAATGCGAATTTGAATATTCCGATGTAAATGTTCATAAGCATTCGGATATGTATATGATCTGACATAAGTATTCCGTCCGAGTATTCGGTATAAACAATCCGTCATGAAAATTTGGGTATGAATGTTTGACATAAGTGACCTAGTATTCGATGCGAGTATCCTTATAAGTCCTAATGTTTTCCATACACGACTCCGGATCGCTTGGAAAGTCCCAAGAGGTTTAATGTCAAATGCTTAAAACTCTCCGATGCTTAACTCGGAAGAACCCGAAACTTGTTCTGATTCTTCAGATGTTAATAAGCGTATGTATTCATCGAGTCTGATTCTATATGCATATGTTTCTGCACTACTCTGCTCGTGCGCGACTCAATGTATCTTTCACTGAGTCCCGGGCCAGGGCATGTTATGATCTCGTGTGTACGTCACGATACGATTCTGATTCACTGAGTCCCGGCCGGGACATGTTATCGTGCACTTCTCTCGCATTATTCACCGAGTCCCTCGTACTTGCGGGCAGGACATGTTATCCGTATGTACTTATGATTTGATGGTACGGGATGGTGGCCGGACGGCATATTATGATTATTCACCGAGACCCGCAAAGAGAGGGCCGGACACGTTATGTATACTTGGCACATGATTCGATATGCATGATTCTACTTCACCGAGTCCCTTAATAAAGGGCGGGACACGTTATTTGCATATATGACTTATGAATCTGATATATGATCCTATTTACCGAGTCCCTCATTAGAGGGCCGGGACACGTTATATGCATCTGTGATCCATGACTTTGACATACATTTATGAGTCTATCCCCGAGTTCCTCACAGGAGGGCCGGGACATGTTGCTCTGACACATCTCTGTACGTCTGACTCCGAATACGAACTCCTCGATATATCTCCGTACATCCGACTTTGGACACGAATCCGTTCGATACACCTCCGTATGTCCGGCTATGATTACGAACTGCTTCGGTATACCTCTCCGTACGTCCGCGTCTCATATACGGCATCGTCCGGACATTCCGTACGTTCGCACCTCTTCGGACGTGCGGTCCGTGATTGTGAAATAAGCATTTTGGTAATCTATTTGACCTACTTACTCTGGATTGCACTCTTTGCCGACGTATGAGACCGGTGTGTATGGTCGTGTCCGAACGGTAAGTGTCTGTATTTCTGAGTAGTGTATGTGTTTGATAGTTCTGTCTGTTCAGTCATAGTTCTGTTACTTTGTGTTGCATGCCTTGCATACTCGCACATTTTCCGTCGACCCCCGCCTTCGGGGGCCGCGTTTCTCACGCGCGTGTACTCCCCGGATGAGCGATGATGTTCGAAGATGTTCCGGCGGTGATGGCAAGCTCTCTTTCCCGAGCACTACCAAGTCGAATTGTATGTTATGAGTCTACGGATACGTGTTAGAGACTTTGCGAACAGCGTCGTGGGTATGATATGTCGATCATCGGCGGCTCCATCACCGACATGTCGCTTTGTGTTATGTACTAAATTTTGTATAATTACGATTCACAATTTGTAAGCTTCATTATGTATTTCATGATTGTTCGATTCAGAAATTGAAAAAAAAAGTTTATGTGCGTAGTAGGAGTCTGTGGGTTCGCTCGGCTCCGGATGAGGGGTCGGGTGCCCATCACGTCCCTTGGAAATTGGGGCGTGACAGGTTATGCCCTCATCTCATGATTTACGATTTCAAGGATATGTTTGTTTCATTTCTGCCTTACATACTCAGTACAACATTCGTACTGACGTCCCTTTTCTTTGGACGCTGTGTTCATGCCCACGGAGTGAGGCAAGGAGACGGTCTTTCGATCCCTAGGAGTCGGTGGCGATCGTGAGCACTCCATCGTCGGAGGTGCTTTGATTATTCTTTTGGTACATATATGTATATTCACATTTTGGGCACGACGGGGTCCTGTCCCATCTATATGTCTAGTATTCCATTAGAGGCTCGTAGTCACGTATGTGTGGGTAGCATGGCCCCATGGCCTCCACGTATATGTATGCGAAATTGTATATATATTATTTTGATAGCCGAAGGGATTATGTTTATAAAAGTTACGTATCTCAGAAAATGGCAGTCTTATATGATTACGAGTATATAGTATGAATGATAGCAGATAAGCGGCAATATGAGCGGTGTTCGGTGGTCAGCCCCGGATACCCGTCGCGGCCCGTAGCTCGGGTCGTGACAAGTTTGAAGTAAGTTTCATCTTAATATAACATTCGAGGATGAATGTTTTTAAATGGAGGAAGGACGTTACACCCCGTAGTTTCGTATGTTGAGATTCGAGCTACCTTTCAGGAGGTATGGGAGCTTATATGTGTTTAACTTATGGTTACAAGGGTTTAAGTGCATATTGTAAGCTATGGAAGGATTGAAGGGCAAGTGAATTAAGGAAATTAAATTTGTTGGAACTTGGAAGAGAATATGAGGGGTAATTTTGGCCTAACTTGGCGAAAGAATATCTGTTAGTAGATGAGGAGTTTTGAAGCAAGGTAAAAGCCTAAAATGAAGTTCGTCGAGTCTAGTTTCCAACCCAATAAACCTCTCATCGATAGGACATCAGAGTAGAGAATTATGAACGTTAAAATTTTGGCTGACAAAGCAAAAACGCGTGCTACAGTGCTGCTACAGTGCTGTTACACCTCGGAAAATTTGAAGTTGGTGAATGTTACACCTTGGAAAAATTTTCGTTGTTGCGTAGTGAATAGACTAGCGAAGAGTATGAAGCATATGGTATTTTGATAAGTAAGAAATAGCATTTTATGACCTCAAGTAAGATTTCAAAAACATTCGATGTTAGACGAGAAAGATTGCCAAGATAAGGCAAGGCTTACGATAAGCATCGGAAATAATTTATGAGTAACTTGGTTAATGGTGACTTAAAGATATTTCAGGGAAGAGTTATAACATCCCTTAGATTGGTATTAAGGTGTTAGACAAGTGCCAAGAAGGTTCCATAAGGATTGGAGATCAAACGAGTCGACGAGAACAAGATCGGAACCATTGGACATTATACGGCCAGACATACTGGCCGTATAAAATATACGGACCGTATGTCCAGCCGTAGGTTCAGCCCAAAATGGCATACCTCACTGGACCAAATATACGGTCCAGACATATGGCCAGTGAAAAATATACGGACCGTATGTTGGTCGTATGTTACGGTCGACAGATTTGTGTATTTAATAAGGATCAAAGTTTCATTTATTTCATTTCACCTTTCACTCCCCTTCTCTAAAAATCTCTCCGCATTTCTCCCAAAAGTTTTCAAGAGAATTAGTGTTCAA
>NW_026714670.1:0-22119 GCF_029784015.1 Lycium ferocissimum | reverse complement strand
CATGATTTCTCATATTATTCATAAAATATATAAATTTTCCACCGAGACCATAACTCGTCCAAGACTTCCATTCTTCAACCAACATGTTCATAACACATTATCATTTATCAAATTCATTAACAACCAACATAACTAGCATTTAAACAATACATTTCCCTATTTCCATACCAACTATGTAAAAACTCATATACTTTCCTACAACACATATATGAAATTCTAATGCCAAACTTAATCCGTTAAACTTCCATTTACGTTATAACGATCGCGACGACGCAACTAACATATTAAACAAAATAAATTCAACATAATTTCTCCTCCCACATATCACACGGCCAACTACTATATTCCAACTTCAACCCAATTTTATTTCAACTCCCTTTTAATGTGAATTCCTCCATAAACACAACTAGAATCCAACATAATTTTTAACTCACCATAATTATACAACACACATACACACACGGCCATGTAGCCATGCACACGGCCTCAACTTCCCATGCAAGTTTTCCATGAATTTCATTCCTTTTAGCATACTAGAACACATACAAGCCATTCATACACATAAAAAGAATGAACTCTTACCTTTCTCCTCAAAGTTCTTCACTAGAACAACTTGTCCAAACGACGAAAGCAAGACTTAATCTTCCAAACTAATTGCGCCAAGTCGTAAAGGAACCTTGAATTGGTATGATTGTCACAAGAAAACAACTTTGGAATCAAAATTGAGAGACTTGGGATTTTTTTTTCTTTCCTTCTATTCGGCCGAGAGCCCTTGCTCTTGGTGTTCTTCAAATTTCTTTTTTTCTCTTGAATTTTCTTGAACCTTCATGCCTTATATTAATTTGTCACATGACTAAGTCATGTGACAAATTAATAATATGGGCTTGGCTAGCCTCATGGCCGGCCACCCCCTCTAATTTTGGGCCTTGTTTTCTCTTTTATTATTCTTGGCCCAATGACTTATAGTCCATGTTTTGTAATTTCCGAAATAAATTTCCCAAATTCCAAAATTGCCCTTAGGCCTCCTCCCATTTTTCCATATTCAAACTTCCATATCCGACATACACATTTTAAGCAAAATCCAAACATAACCTTATTCCTTAAAATCAAGGTTATTTCCAATTTTCCAAATACGCGAAAGTGCCGGATATAACAGTTTTGTTGCATATATGAGAATTTTGGATGGAATATGAAATTGTTGAACATTGGATATAAGGCTTGAATACTCTTGATTTATGTTTGAATGATCTTGAATTAGTATGTGAACATGAAAATATGGATATTGACTTATAAGTGTAGAGTTGGATTTGGAGTTGTTGCATTATTTGGGAAATAAGACTATTCGCGCTAGAATGCATTTCTAGTCGATTGTTGATGTTGTTTATATTGTTGTTGGTATGGTTGTTGTTGTTTCTGCCGAGTTTGAATCTCGGGGATGTTGTATGTATAGGGGAGATGCTGCCCAAATTTTTATAGACAATTAGTGAGTCAAAGATTTGAATGCTAAAAGCCTTACAATTGTCAATTGGTAAACGTGACCATTTGTAGGTTTTGGACGAAACGAAAATTGAATGTTGGCGAGCATAAAAGGCAAGAAAGGTATGTAAGGCTCCACTCTTCCTTCTCTTGGCATGTCCTAGATGTAATAGGTTTGAATTCGGATCTCGGGGACGACTCTACTCTTTGGAATCTACGTCCAAATTTATCCCTTTTTCATTCAGTAGAATTGAATTAAAAAATTTTGTGAACAATTGGAAAAAATTGTTTAAATATCAAGACTTTGCGCAAATTGAATCCGACTACCCTAAAACTCTTATAAGTGACGTCATGAAGTCTAAAGTACGTAATATGTGTTTACCACCTCATTTGACCGAGGCGGACCCACTATTCCCGAGTTTTTCGGTAATAGTCCGCTTGACTTGTTTTTGGGAAAAACTCAAGGGAAACTCTTGGCTACCTTCACTAACCACTATATGACAGTCGTTTTAATTATTTGAGTGAAAGTCGTAATAGGTTTGAAATATGAAAATGATTTCAGAAAGATTATTTGACACAAACCGTTCCGACATCCGAAAGACATACACTATGATTGTCGCTCAATTTCTTTTTATATGATTCGTCATCCGAATTATGCCATCGAATTTCTCGTAAACGTCTTATATTTTCATATGCACAAATAACCCGAAGTTTTAATTTGATACAATTTCCGCGACGTCCGTAAGGTACGTGCTATGACTATCGTCCGATTTCTTTCCTAAATGACTCCGCTCGGATTACCTCCGTCGAGTCTTTGTAAATATTTTATGATGCATAAGTTTCTCACTACTCCACTCGTGGATGCCTCAATGCTTCCTTCACTGAGCCCGGCCAGGATATGTTATCAAGCGTCTTCCACTGCATTGTTCGCCGTGCCTCGGTGTGAGGGGGCAGGTATACATGTACATGGGTTGTGGAGTATGCTGTGCCATGTACACTTTGATATGATATGATATGATATGATATGGCCATCTGATATGCTATGATATGTGCACATTCTGATATGTTCCGATATGTTGTGGCGCCAGTGTCGGGGCGACCACTTTCTGTTTATCGAGTCCCATAACGGGGCCGCCATGGCATATTTTCGTTATGCATTTTCCTATGTTTTATGAGTAAGCATTTCGATACTCCGGCCATTGCATTTATGTTCGTATCCTCCGTTCGCTATGATTACGTTTATCGTATTTTATGCTTTACATACTCGGTACATATTCCGACCGACCCCCCGTTCTTCGGGGCCGCGTTTCATGCCGCGTGGTGCACCCGATGACTAGAAGACAAGATAGAAGATGTTCCAGTGGCATTGGTAAGCTCCTTTTGCTCCTGGAGTGCTGCCGAGTCAAAGTGTGTATGCTATATGTTCTGGTTGTCTGTTAGAGACTTTGCAGACAGAGTCGTGGGTTCAGCACATCAGTTTGTATCAGGCTCCATCAGCCGATATGTTGTTCTGTATTATGTAATAAAGTCCATGTATTTTAGATTCTGTTGATTTAAAAATTACAAAAAAATATATGTCCCGAAAACCATTTTCGAAATTGTCATTTGTGTTTGATTAAGAGTCTCAGGTGTTATGTCTGTAATAAGAGTCCGCGGGTTCGCTCGGCTCCGAGCATGGGGTCGGGTTCCCATCACACCCTAGTAAGATTTAGGGTGTGACACTAATCTTAAGTACACAAGCCGACAAGGCTATCAAAATATGATGATTCAACAAGGTATGGACTGAGATGGTCATAGAACCTCTAACTGTACATAACTGTCTACGAGTCTCTACACGGAGTGCATAACACCATAAGGACGGGACATGACCCCGCCATGCCCATATATATATACACACAAAATAATAGTACCAATTGAACTGCAGCTCCGGAGCAAGTGGAGTGCTCCGATATAAATGCTGAGGAAGCAACTTAAGGGTCTGATCCATCTCCTTGTCTATCTGCGTGCATGAACATAACATCCACAAATAAAAAGATGTTTGTACGAATAATGTACTCAGTATGTAAGGCATGAATAACAACATAATAAAGACATGAAAGTAACAAGAGATAAAAGAGAAAACCTGTACATCTGAATGCCTCTTAAGGTTGATATCATGCATGCTTTCCTTTTAAATTTTTTTTTATACATAGATATATCATAATATCGTAGCCGGCCATATAGGATCGGTGTCATCCGTACCTGGCCATAATAAGGCTCGGTGTTATTCGCACCCAACTGCAGTGGTGTGCACAATAGGTGTCGTACCCGACCGACTATAGCGCGGCTCGGTGTGAGAAAATAGTTAGATATATTATAAAGCATGCATGGGAGCCCAAAAGAAAGGCTATAACTCCATCGGAGTGACATAACGTCGGTAAACCTCCGATCATCATTATGGAACTATCATCATGAACATATCTCATCTTGAAGGAACAATAACCATAAGATGAGATCATCTTCAATAAAACGAGATCAATAAGCATAAGGAAAAATCAATAATCACGAGATAAAGATGAATAATATCATGAGATCATCAAGAACCATAAACTTCTAGTGTTTCTAGGATAGTAGTCAATGTGGGTATCTTTCGTATAAGTTTGTAACAATAGTATCATGCCATAACAAATAAAGGGATAACCTTAACATACCTTGTCATCTACTTAACCAAACCACTCAACGTCTAGCGTCCCGAACTTGCAAATCTAAATTCAAGATGATTCATACTAAGGTTAAGTTGTTGAAACGCTTATAAAGTCAAACTAAACTAATAAATGAGCTAACGAAATTTGAGCAACATTTCTCCTATATCATCTACTTCCTCCAAACTCCAAAACAACTCCCACACAACATAACAATGTCAACAATACCATAGCCAAAAGATCATATGCAAATTAGACTCAAATTAATTCAAAATCCTCCTTTCAATTTCCATCCACGGCCAAAAACTACAACCCAACACCTTATAACCTTTCTTCCATAACTATTTTCACATTTAAGACTTGCTAGCCTTCATATCAACCCAAAATAAGAAATAAAGTTAGAATCATACCTTATAACTTGAAGAACTTCACCTTACACAATTTTCTCCAAAGCTTATCCACCACAACTTCAACTAGTAGCAAAACACATCTCTTCCATGAACTAGCTTATGGTTTCAAGGTTTGATCTTCTTTGGAAGTATCTTGGGATGATTTGGAATGTTTATGGGTGTTTGAGAGAGCTTAGAGGGTCTAGAAGGATTTGTTTTTGGTAATTAATGAAACCAAGGTCGTGGCCCTTTTATTTAAAACAAAAAAAAAATATTCCACCACCTCAAATTTAAGGGTCAACTCGACGGACCGTCGATATGCTCTACGACTGTTGAGTGGTGGCATCAAACTGCCCATCACAACGACTCTTTGATGGTGGTTCCACGGTGGGGATTGACGGGCCGTTGACCATTCTACAGTGTCTCGAAATGGGCGTTGAACTGCCCCCCTATCACACTTCACTTTCTAAATCCACGTCGGCTAACTCCCGGCAAAACTTAGCATATAAAGTATGGCGTGTAACAAATGCCATGGGTTTTGGATATGTTCACAGAATTGTCTCCTAGTGATACAAGAACGAATAGGAAAAATATAAGAAAATGACAAGAAAGTAAAGGATTGATAATTTGACACGACTAAAGACCCAATTTAGCAGCCAAAGTTCTTCAAGTAACTGAGACCTCTAAATTAGGAACTAAAGAGCATTAAACTCTTCGGATGACCTCAAGGGATTTGACTCCCAAGCAACCAATCCTCTAAAAAACAATGCTCAAAGTCAATAGCTTACACAAGCTCTCATCACTCAAGTGTTTGTAAATATCAATTGTCATACAAATCTACCTAGGGAAATAAACATACTTTTATTAATACAAGATAAAGGAGGAAGGCAACTATGCTATTACAAATCTACCCTTAATGAAGTAAGGGCCTTGTTTAGTTGTCTTTCTTGAACTTGAAATGCTAGCCTTTAAGTAATAGCCTCCTTGCAAGCGTAGCCATCTTCATTCCCTTTCTCCAACTCGTCTTCCCATGCAATCTCCCACACTTGGGTCACCTACACGCATCTAACAAGAAGAAAACATGCAACCACTACAAGACTCATTAGTACTAGAGAGATCCGTGAGGATAATCTCACAATAAAATCATCATAGGTAAACAAATAGTAGAGGAAAGTGTCTCTCAATTCAACCTTAAGCGTAAAATCCCCATTTGACATAAAAGTCTCATCACATGCACAAGGGACTTCACAAGTAAACAAAGTGGTGTGGAAAGAATAAAACAATGTCGTACTATCAATGTAGCCATTAACAAAGTCCCTCACAACCTCAAAGCCTTGTTTTTTGATTGAATTATGACTACCCAAATATGACGCTATGCTCACATCACCACGAAAGACTCCCCCACTATCATTTTTAAGCAAGAAATGGGTCATAGCTGGAGGGGTCACTCGATTGAAGCCAAGCACGGATATGATCATTATAAATAGGTGGGCCATCATTCAAAGACTCACAATCATGGGCACTGAAATTCGAAGGTTCACTACTAGGATTCAGCAAGTAGTCAAGCAGGTCAATTCTCCTATCAACTATTGGTGCATCCTCCCTTGGCATACCCATGTCATTAAATTTTCTTGTAGATTGATCACTATCCCAAAGTGGATTGTCATAGATTTTTTAGTCACTTAAGGAAGATACATCAACATCATAACATACCAAACAACTAGGCAAAGTATCAAGAAATAATCTCATCATCATCAATTAGGGCATGGTTATTAGAGAGAGAATGGTTACCAGACACGGAGTTGTCAAAACATGTGGTATAACTCTCAATTGGATAAGGATCATAAACATCAAGATTAATGTGAGGTAAACAATCACTCACACTAAAATTGTCATCCAAATCACCCAAAGAAGTAGAAGTACTATGAAAAGGGGGTTTACCTTGGTATTCATTCAAAGGATCCTCTTCACCTTGGGTTACCAATGGGAAGTTCGATGGATCAATTGAAGAGGTTATTTTGGCCTCCATTCTTTGCTTCAAGCATAGGAGTTTCTCACATGAGAACTCCTTTCCTTGGGTACCTACAAAATGATCCTTTTGGCAAGATGAAAAATCAAAGGTGTTAGATGGATTTCGTGGTAACTCTCTCACTTCCCCCTCATCTTCACAAGGAGACAATTGATCCCTCACTACACAATTTGTTATGGGAAGCTCCTCTTCTTGAGGCATGGTTTCCTCTTCTTGAGGCATGGTCATACATGTCATCACCTTCCTTGCCAAACAAAGTGGAATGGTGATATCACCATCATCTTGTTCCTCATTACTCCCAAGTTCATCATGCTCATGATTGACCTCATCACCTCCCTCCTTGCATTCTCCCTCATCATCACTACAAGTGTCTCTCAAAATAAAGACTCTTCGATTGGGGCACTCACTTACTCTATCGCCAAAGCCATGACATTTAAAGCATTAGATGGGAGTAGCTTTCATACCTCCTTCCTTTTGGACAAGCTTTGGGAGATGTTTCTCAATTTAATTATTCTTTTCAAAGGGTTTCTTGGATTTTTGCATGTTGCCCTTGTTCTTTTGCCAATTTGAGGAAAAATTTCCTCCTTCTTGATTGTTGTTCCACGAACTTGTGTAACCTCTTGACTTATTGAGGTTTTCTTCCTTGAGAACCTCCTCTATCTTAATCGCCCCTACAAGAGTTTCATCAATATCTTGATAGTTGTGGAGTCTCATTTGGGAAGCAATGTCGCTATTCAACCCCGGCCCGGAACCGAGTCATGGCATTCAATCCATCTTCTTCAAAGTCGATTCTCATTTTCACAAGTTGAAACTCATCACAGTGTTCTTTCACACTCTTGTTTCCTTGCTTCAAAGTGTATACCTTCTTGAGTTTCTTTTGCTTATATCGTTCAGTAACATACTTGCGCTTCAAGATATCCTTTAGCTCCTCCCAAGTAGGTGTTGGGGCAAGACCATGTAATCTCCTTGCCTTCACTTGAGTTTCCCACCATTTGGAGGTGAATCTTTCAAAGTGGGCAATTGCATAAGATGCCTTTTTCACCTCGGACATGTCATTTGTTAAGAAGATCCGGTCACATTGCATTATCGATTAAAGAAGCACACCGGGATCACTACCCCCTTTGACACTTGGAAGAGACAATTTAATGGAGTTAAGGCTCATGTCCCGACCCTTATTGTTTCTATAGTTTCCATGATTCGCATACGATTCTCTTCCATAGTTATCACCATAGAATTCACGATATCGACGAACATCTCAATCTTAATGATCATCATGGGCTTGATAACCTCCTTGCCTTCCCATTTGAGGATGTGGACCATTCCTACCACCCCACCCTCGATAGGCTCCTCGTCACCCCCACACTTGATTGGCATTGTGCTTGAGAATGGCATTATCTACCTCGTCATCATCAAATATTGGATCATCCTAGTTAGGTTATTCGATATTTAGGCGACGTTGGGGTGGTAATGGGTCCTGTGGTGGTGGATCATTTGGTAGTGGAGGTGGATTATTCCGTTGGGGTATTGGAATGTTGTTTGGTGTAGTGAGGATGGTATTTTAGGGAGTGGGTTTATACAATTGATGAACAGTTCTGGGTGACAAGGTAGGTGATTGGTCAAGATGTTCCCTAAGAACCACCCATCTTTCTGATGAATAGGACCGGAGCACCCTAAGGTGAGGTACTTGGTCGAATAAAACCTTTATCCAACATGTCCTTCAACTGATCGTTCAATTCTCTTAGCTCTGCCTGAGCCATCCGATATGGTGGAACAGAGATAGATTGAGTATCGAAAATAACTTCAACTCCGAAATCCATAACTCTATCAGGCGGAATGCCCGGAAGGTCTTCTGGAAACACTCTGGGAAATTCATTAACTGTAGGAACAGACTCAAATTCGGGTACTACAGGTTGAGTATCGTTGACAACAACTAGATGATAAATACACCCTTTCGAGATCATTTTATGAGCCTTAAGATAAGAAATAAACCTACCTCGAGGCTTAGCAATTTCACCTTTCCACACAATAAGTAGTTCATTATGGAATTTAAACCGAACTAATTTATGTCGGCAATCCACATTTTCATAACTCCCAGACAACCAATCCATTCCCATAATCACATCAAAATCTACCATCTCTAGCTTAAACAAGTCAGCTATAGTCTCACGACCTTTAATTACAACTACACAGTTTCTATAAACTGTAGAAGCAATAATGGGAACAGCAGCAAGGGTATTGTTACACCTTGAAAATTTCCCCTTAAGCGTACATTGAATAGACTAATGAGGGGTACGATGTATACGAGGTTTGGACAAGTAAGAACTAGTATGTGATGATGCTAATTAAGAATTTCAAAGGCATTAGACTTGAGGAAAGAAAGTTGTTAAGAGAAGCGAGACTTAAGTTAGTGTGTTGGATGCAAACTAGGAGTATTGAGTTAGTGATGCCTCAAGTTTGTTATGGAGAAGGGTTTATAACATCCCCTAGATCTATAATGAAGTGGTAAACAAGTGCTAAGAAGGTTCCATAAGGATTGGAGATCAAACGAAACGACGAGAACAACTTTGGTCGAAGCAAAGGATTTCCACGACCACTTCCACGGCCCATATAATGTTCCACGGACCGTGGAATGGTTCGTGGAACTGCCAGAAGGATGGTCAGCGGTCATGAACCACGACCGCCACGACCAACACCGGGTTCCACGGACCATGGAACAAATTCGTGGAAGTCCCGAGCGACTGAAGATGTTCCAAGTCTTTAAATGTGATCTCACTTCATTTATTTCATTTCCATTCACGTCTTCAACCCCTCCATACCTCTAGAACCTTCCAAACATTTCATCCACAAGAAAACTAAGGAGATCAAGGATTGATAACAAGATTTGAGGAGAATCAAGCCTAAGAAACTCCATTAAAGCTATTAAGGTCAAGAAATCTCAAGGAGAAGAACTAGTGGTTTTGTGCAAGAGGGTGTATTATCATTCAAGGACTATTTCTCTACCATTTAAGGTAAACTTCATGACCTTTACATGCTATTTGAAGTATTTATAAATTGAGATTCACGGATTGTAGAAGAGTACCACAAATGGGTCATCAAATGGATGAAAAATGGTATTATTGAATAAAAGAGTTGGCTTGAATCATAGAAATGAGTTTGTTGATGATATAAATACGTTATAAATGACCCATAGAACATGAAATGAGTAATGGATACGAAAGAATACGACGATGGATTTTTAGTCATAATTATGGGAAATTGAGGTGAATTATGAAATGCGGATCATATGAATGAATGACGATTGTTGTTAGCGATATTGTGATGATTATTATGAATGTTGGGAGTTGATATGAAATATGGCGGAAAGTAGTATAAACAAAGGAGATGCTGCCCAAATTTCTATAGCTTAGAGAACATGTTTTCCCGATTATATAGCTAATGTTGATACGAATTCCATTGAAGGTATACGAGTGCATTTAAGGAGCAAGCGAGCAATAGAATAGTAAAGCGGCAAAGGTATGTGAGGCTAGTCCTTTCTTTCCAAGGCATGAGTCATATGGCACGAATTTCCTCCTTTACTATGAATGTTCCTATCTCTAAGAAAGTAAAGATCCTCATTCATGAATAGCTATACGAGATAAGACATACGATGACTATGATAGTAAGCTAAAGTCTAGAAATACTATGGCCTTTGACATGATGCTCCTAAGAAGATAATGATGCTATATATATGTAATCAAATGGTATTGATCATTGTGTCCACTCACCTCATGCTTGTTCCTTCAAGGTGAGGCGAGGTACGTATGAATGTTCCATAGTGACATCGGGGGTCCACGACCTTACGTCACCCCGATAGAGTATGATATCTAGGAGTCCCTATGCATGCATTGTGATAAGCATATGATGATGAGCATACTATGAAGCATTATGATAAGCATGTCATGAAAAGCATTATGATAAGCATGTTATGAAAAGCATAGCATGATGAGCATGTTATGAAAGTATGATGATATCACACCGCGCCTATATGGCGGGGCACCACCGCCAAAGGCGGTATATACACCATGACCAAACGGCATGGGCAACACTAGTGGACGGCATGAGATGGTATCCCGGACGCGGGCTAACACTATTGATTATTCCACCGCACCTATATGGTCGGGCTTATTGCTGCGATTATGTGTATATGAGATATGATGATGAGTACGAAAGTAAGTCGATACATGATCATCCTTATGATTCAATCCGTTCTGATTGCTCCTTGTTTTATGCCTCCTCGCTTATTGATGTTTCATTATTGTTTATGCTTCACGTACTCGCACAATATTCGTACCGACGTCCTTTCTTCGGACGCCGTGTTCATGCCCACGTAGACAGGGAGGTGACCCGTACTCATAGGAGCTAGCGGCGATTTGAGAGCACTCCATTTTTCGGAAGTGCCACGAGAATTCTCTTTTGGTATATATATATATACGTATATTCGTGTTTTGGGCATGACGGGGTCCTGTCCCGTCCAGATGTCTAGTATTCCAGTAGAGGCTCCTAGATACGCATTGTGGGTCGTCTGGTCCCATGGCTTGTATGTATATGCATGTATATATTATTTTGATAGCCGAAGGGCTTATGTTTATAAAAGCTAATGTATTTCGAAAAGACGCTTTTATATGATTATGAGCATATAGTGTGAATAATAGCGATAAGCGAGTAAGTGAGTGGTGTTCGGTGGTTAGCCCCGGATACCCGTCGCGGCCCGTAGCTCGGGTCGTGACAAAAGTGGTATCATCCACCTATTCGCTTGATATCCTAGGAAGTGTCTACGAGCCGTGTCTAGTAGAGTCTTGTTTATGGTATGTTGCGCGCCACGCTAATAAACAAGAGGCTACGATGACCATTAGTCATTTAGGAAAAATGACCATCCTTCTTCATATGAGATCGTGCGATAGAGCCGTATATAAGATATACTCCTCTCTAACGAATGTGCTATGATTTCGTAAATGCCGCCAAAGGCTAAAAGCCGCCCGGAAGGGCAAGACTACGACAAAGAGGCGGGCGGAAAGAGCCGCCTATGAATGTTGAGGAAGGAGAGTCACATCATGAGGCTTCACCTAGTGCCTCCACTACTCCTCCCTATTACGAAGGGGCTTCCTATCCCGGTTCCTCCACCGTTTTTAACTACGGGTCAACAAGTGACCGAAGCATTTTAATTTATTGACTCGGTTGGTTGCCGCTCGGTGCACAACGACAAAATGTGGGGCCGAGTGATCATTCGGCTAGTACGAGAGCCCGTGATTTCATAAGCCTAAATCCTCCGGAATTTTATATATGTTAGGGTCAAAGCCGGATGAAGATCCACAATGTTTCATTGATGAGATGCTAAGAACGCGTGCATTATTCATGCTTCCGTGGGAGTCGGTGGAGCTAGCCATATAGACTCCGAGATGTGTGCTTTATGGTACAATAATTTGAGAGAGCGAGGAGGCAAGAAAATGCGTCTCCTCCCGTGTGGCAAGAGTTTGTTGATGCCTTCATTCGCCACTACTTACCTCCCGAGGTCCGCCGATCTAGGGCGGATAGATTCTTGAATTTGAAGCAAAGAAATATGAGTGCCCGGGAGTATAGCCTTCAATTTAATTCTTTTAAATCTAGATATGCTCCTACGATGGTAGCCGACAATGGGTGACGAGTGTATAGATATGTGAGTGGCTTAGGGCCACATTTATTCAAAGATTGCTTAACGGCCTCATTACAAGGCGGGATGGATATTTCCCAATTCAAGCCCATGCCCAAAATCTTGAAGGGCAACAACCTCCACAAAGAGGTGAACGTGATGTTGATAGAGGGCCAAACAAAGAGCTAGATCTTATAAGGTCATAAGCCGTGATTATAGAGAGGGACCGAGGCGTACATTTTCATTCGGGCACTCAGTGCACCTCCCTAATTTTCGTATCTTAGAGATTTGATCGCTCCTTCCGAACTTATAGGCCGAGTTCGAGGGCCCCAGGTTCACAGTTTGGGGGTGATTATTGTCACGACCCAACCCCGTAGGCCGTGACTAGTGCCCGATCTGGGCACCCAAACATATCCATCTAACACTACCTCAAAACATAACGAACGCGATCAAATCTATAACAGAAGCCGATAAGGCTATATTTCAAATTTAGATAATTTCCAGAAAAATTTCGGCAGAGTTTCCTTTGTTTTATGGACTAACCAAAATATCCCTGCACACAGAAGATACCAACAAGGGCCACACAGGGCCACAAAATATCATATACATATGCGGTCCGGCCGCCGCGGCGAATGGAATCGCCCAACACATCAGATACAAACACGATCATACGGAAGTAGGCACAACCCACAAAATATGTCCACAGACCTCTAGACAGACAAGACGTCACATGACGGGACATCCCCGCCGCACCCCAAATAGTCCAAATATACATCAAAATATACATGACAAAGATATATACCAAAATATAAGCTCCGATCAAAGGAGCAATCCAATATAGCAGAGAGTGTGGCCTACAAGGAGGATCACCAACGTTCGTACCGCGGCATGAAACGGTTTCCAGAAGAAAGGGGTCGAAAGAGGTCCGAGGCGCATCGAGTACGTAAATCCAAACCACAAACAAATAAGGATACGGAGAGAAAATATATCGAATCGGTATAACCAAAAGCCGTATTATGACATATATACATAATGCAAATCAAAATCATGCACAACGCTCGGGAATGTGGTCACCACTCCGACGCGGCGCCACAACACAAAGATACCCGAAGGTTTCAAATCCCGTACAAACCCCAAACATATCGTATCACACCTAACATATCGCGACATACCGCGTCAACAAAACAAATCGTATCATCTACCATATCACAAAGATAACTCCATATACGGTAACCGGCCCTATGGCGAGGTCTCGAAACCGAAACACAACATACTTCCGAATTCAAAGATAAGGCGACGATCACAAAACCGCCCGGAACCGTGAACGAAGTCATAATAAGGCACGAGCAGTCGTGAGAAAACAATGCAATTTGTATGTCAAAATAGCCTTTCAAAACGTGATTACTTCATAAGTTAATTCATTAACCAAAATAGTCAAATAATTAATTAGTACGGAAGTTTATTCCACAAAATATTTCCAAAGTGGTACGTATGGTTCCAAAACGTAGCATAGTATCTCATAGGGTTCAAACATTATTTCATAAGGGAAAATTTCAAATCAGATGTTATATCCCGTATTTTTGAACGTCGGATTATTTGTAAGCTGAGGTGGGGCCCACACGTTAAGATTTTTTTTTTTTTTTGGAACATGTGACAAGTTATATGAATCACATATGTAAAGTTAAACACAACTCATGAAGGACCCTTGGGCCAAATCAAAGTGGAAGCCCTCCAAACGAATATTTTTAAGTAACATTTTCGGGTGACCTGACTTCGAGGGGCAAAAACGGTATTATAAGTTTGGAATTTGGAAAAATACCAAGAAACAGAAGTTGTAGATAATTGAATTAGCTTTCCAACCATAGGTTGTGGGTTCCCAGGTGACATCGGTACAAGGAGATATGGATGTTTTAAGGTCGAAAGGTCAGTGGGCTAGGCCCAACTCGGGCCCAACCGGGTTAGGCCCATGACCCATGTTATTTAAGTGATATTTCATCCCTTCCCTCCTCATTTTAAGATCTGGAACAACCAGAAAATTCTGGAGAGATAGAGAAAAAAGGCCTTGGAGAAGAAAAACCAATTTTGACCAAAATCCGAGCGCCGAATCCCGAAGCCCATGAAGGGAAAAGTGTTGTACGCTGCGTTGTCTTCAATTTGAGCTAAAAATCAACCAAGGAGGAGAGTGATAACATGGTGGCTGCCTACTTAAGGTAATATGAAGGTTCCTTTCCATTGTTAACAAGTTTATTTAAAGATTTAACGGATTAGGACGGAAGAAATAGCGATATAAATTCGTTTGTCGGTGTTGATGTGGTAGCCGTATAGGGGGCTGTTTTGGTGGGGTATGATGAGCTAATTTTATTTAGTATTTTGATTGTTGTTGTGTTGTGGATTTCATGTTGTTAAATGAAGATTTAATGGCTTGAAATAAAGTTGTAATCGTTTGCGGATTATGGAAGAAGTTAATATGACATTAGTATGGTTTCTTATAATTGTAGGAATAATGTTGCTAATATGTAGAATGTTGGTGTAGTTTATGAATTTGGAAGAAAGAAAATGTCTTGTAATTATTCTTGTTGGATTTGAAAGAATTTGGGTAGTGTATGTGTTGGTTGAACCGTTTGAAATATTGTGCGGGTTGTCGAAGTGTTCTAGAATATTGTTGAATGGTTTCGGATTAGTATTTGAATGTGTGAACAATTGTGAATTGGATATAAATGAAATGTTGTTTGATTATGTAAAAGGAGCTACTAATGTTGGAATGTATTTTGAATAAATTGTTGAAGTTGGAGATATGATGGTTGGCATTGTTGTTGATAGTTTGGCTGAGTTGAATTCTCGGGTTTGTTGTTGTTAAATTGGCCGAGTTATATCCTCGGGATGGTGTGTTTACAGGGGAAATGCTGCCAATATTTCGGTAGACAAGTATTGAGGCAAGATTGAAATTTTAAGTCTCATGAATAGTAACTGGTAAATGCGACCAAATTGCAGATTTTGGCGAACTTGGAACTGGGATTTGGAGTAGCGTAAGAGGCGGAAAAGGTATGTAAGGCTTCACTTTCTTTCCTTGGCATGTCTTAGACGTAGTAGGCTTGAATATGTGCCTCGGGGACAATTCCTTTCTTAGAAATTCGAGATTGAAATTAACTACTATTCATTCAGTAGAATTGAATTAGAAATTGTGTGAAATGATGGAAGAACTCCCTAAACATTTAGAACTTGCATGAATAGGACCCGACTACCAAAGGCCAGTTGTTTAGCTACCTCATTATGTTCTATAATATACGTGGTGGTGTAACAATGTTTCTAATATGATTATTACTTCGGTTTTCCAAAAATGGCTTCGAAAACGCGTTTGTGGTTCACTGATGATTTTTAAAGAACTAGTTTTGTACAAAGAAACACAAAATTGATTTTTCTAAAACCACTCCGACGGGGGTGTAAGATTTTAATATTTAGACTTTCTAAAACCACTCCAAAGAGGGGTGCGGTGGCCTCAGCTTATGCCTGAGTGTGCTATGGCCTCGGTCTGTGTCTGAGCGAGCTGTGGCCTCGGTGATCCCGAGTGTGCTATGGCCTCGGCTCACGTCCGGGGAGCACTATGGCCTCAGCCTATGTCTGAGTGAGCTATTTTTTTTTTTTTTTCAAAATCACTCCGAAAGGGGTGCGAGATTTTACTATTTCATTTCACTTACTACTTATGTTTACATTATCATTACTAAAATGCCCGAAGGGGCCGTGATTATTATTATGCCGGAAGCGGCAATGCCCGAAGGGGCCGTGATTATTATTATGCCGGAAGCGGCATGCCCGAAGGGGCCATCTTTATTGTTATGCCGGAAGCGGCAATGCCCGAAGGGGCCGTCTTTATTATTATGCCGGAAGCGGCAATGCCCGAAGGGGCTATCGTTGTTATTATGCCGGAAGCGACAATGCCCGAAGGGCCATCTTTATTACTACGCGGAAGCGGCCGTCCGAAGGGACTATTTCATTGAATGTCGGAAGCGACGCACGGGTTAGATTGCGTATGTGTGTGTTCATTTGCATTATTCACTTAGGGATTACATGTGACCCATATATATATATATATATATATATATATATATATATATATATATATATATATATTTATGCTTCTTCCAGCGAAGGCTGGCAGTATTGAATTTGATTTGCGATTTCTTCTCTCTTAAATTAAGTTGCGGTTATTATTTGTCATCGCCTTACATATTCGGACATTCTTCGTCTTCGACCCCCTTTCTTCGGGGGTTGCGTTTCATGCCACGCAGGTACACCCAGACGAGTAAAAGACTTTGCTAGGAGCTGTTCCAGTGGGATTGGCGAGCTCCATCTCAGTTCGGAGTGTTGCCAGGTCGAGTACTTATGTCATGGTATTTGTACATCCTAGAGACTTTGCAGACAGTGTCCTGTGGATAGTGCGTCGGGAAGTGCGAATAATTTGTAAATGTTAAAAGAGTATGTATTTTCAGATAATGATTGTTGTTTGAAAAGTTCCATGTTTTAAGAAGTTTTCGAAATGGCAGGTTTTATTACGCGAATGTCTAGTGGTTCGCTCGACTCTGAGGAGAGTCGGGTGCCCATCACACCCTAGTAAGGTCGGGGTGTGACAAAGATTCTTTATCGAAACTTATCCCAAAAAGAGATCCCGGTAGAACAAATAAGGCATCTCGGGGTTAGCGGGCCCACCTCGGGTCAAGTCGAGATGGCAATCATAATTTATGAACGTTTAGAGTCTATAAGATCATACATAAGGATTTCAAAGTCAACGATCACCTTTACATAGGTTTCGGACGTTTGATAGCTTTCTAGTCAAAATGGAGTCATTAGGCTTCAATTGAATTGAATGAATAGTAGCCATTTTATAGGTCGGATTTCGAGGAATGATTTGCTCCCGGGTTCCGATATCAACCTAACATACTAAGACATGCCAAAAGAAAGGAGTGGGAGCGTTACATACCTTAGATACGTCTTACGCTCGCCCAAAACTCAAGTCCCGTTTCGCTCAAAAAAATGCAAATGGTCAAGGTTACCAATTAGAGGTTTCAAGGCTTAAGAGTTCATTTAACTTTGTTTTTGTCTACCGAAATTTCGGCAGCACTTCCCCTATATATATAACACCCCCGAGACTTAGCTCGGCTCAATAAACACCAACAACAGCAACCCACACGTCACAGACAACACAAACCACAACTAAATCATTCTAACTTTAATATTCTACTTTACTACACAAGTTGGCAACTTCCTTTCAAACTTCACAATTCCAACCTTATGTCTACATTATTGTATTCATACACTCATTCAAGGTTATCCAAACATATTCTAATCATATTCCAAACATTATACATAAATTCAGGAGGTTCGTCACTTTCCATATTCCTTTCAAAACGTCAACCATTCCGACGAACATACTAACTTACATTATTTCATTTCGAACTCATTTACAACATCCATAAGTCATATTTAAGGCCTTAATACCATGGATATACAAGGATATACACAAATATACCAAAGATGTATATACTTTCCCATAGTGTTCCGAAATCATTTTCCAACACCAATTCAATTCATTAAACATTCATTCTCGTTATAAAGGTCACAACAACACAACAAACAACTAAACTAGATTAAATTCACGTAGTTTGGCACTTCTTATAGGTCACGGCTACCACACCAAACACACACACACCCACGGCTTTGCACACACATCAAGACTACGGGATTCTCATCTATTCTCCTTTCTTATCATATTCATAACAATTCCATAACATTAGAATAGCAAAATTCATACCTTTACTTGAATTTCCGACTTGCCGCAAACGTGCACCTTACTCCAAACTAATTGTATCACGCGGAAGGGCGTCTTGAGTAGTCTACAAATATGGAAAGAGCAAGATTTTTGGATTGGAAACAAAGCAAGAATTTTTTTTTTTTTTTTTTTTTGGAATAATGGAGTTCGGCCGAGAGGGAGTATTAAAGCTCCAAAGGGAGTTGTGATTTGTTTCTTGAAAATTCCAAATGAGTTCATTGATATATATCCACTTAAGGGTCATGTGCATAACACATGACTTTTTAAAAGTGGGCTTGGACCAAGCCTAGTGGCCGGCCACCCCACCTCTTTGGGCCTAATTTCTTTCAATTTTTTTTTGGCCCAATTCGTTGAAAACTCATTTTGTAAATTTCCGAAACTAATTTCCAAAATTCCAAATTTGCCCTCGGCCTTCCCCGATGTCTTTACACCGATAATTTCATAAACGACATAAGCATTTTAACAAAAATCAAATTGTTGCCTTGTAACATACAAGTCTTAATTATTCTCATAATTTTCCAAATACGCGAAAACACGGGATATAACAATTATAGTCGAGGAGACCTCACCGCGATGCGGTCGGTGCGGTAGATTACATTACGGGCAGAAATGCCGCCGGGTTCGGACGCTTGTTACGCTTGCGGCCGGGGTAGGCACATGATGAGAGATTGCCCGTCGATGAGTGGCGAGCTAGGACCCGGCCCACGGATCGCAGCGTGATCTTCTTCGGTACGTCCTACGTAAGCGGACTTCTCGGACCCCGAGGCCGAGGTAGAGGCCGAGGGGGAGTATCTACTGTGTGCCACACAAAGACCGCTATATGCATTAGCCGGACGGCAAGATCTTGAGTCCTCCCCGGATGTGGTTACGGTATATTGACCGTGCTCTCTTATGATGTGTATGCATTGATAGATCCGGGGTCTACGTTATCATATATTACTCCATATGTTGCAAGTCGCATTGGGGTGAAACCCGAGCCGATCAAACCTTTTGAGGTATCCACTTCGGTTGGTGATCCCGTAATAGCTAAGCAAGTATATAGAGATTGTATAATTGTGATATATGGTCGTCAGACCAAGGCTGATCTAGTTGAGCTTGAAATGTTAGATTTCGATGTTATAATGGGTATGGATTGGTTGGCCTCCTGCTATGCCAATGTTGATTGTCGCATGAAATTAGTTCGGTTCCAATTTCCGAGAGCCCGTGCTTGAATGGAAGGGTAATACAGCGACTCCAAAGGGTAGGTTTATTTCCTATCTCAAGGCAAGAAAGATGATAGCTAAAGGCTATATTTATCATTTAGTTTGAGTTCACGATACGGAAGCAAAGTCTCCTACCTTCCAATCCGTTCCGGTAGTGAATGAGTTCCCGGATGTATTTCCAGATGAACTCCCAGGCCTTCCTCCAGAAAGAGAGATTGACTTCGCCATTGATGTATTACCGGATACTAAGCCTATTTCTATTCCTCCTTATCGAATGGCTCCGGCAGAATTAAAAGAGTTAAAGGCCCAGCTGAAAGATTTGCTTGACAAGGGGTTTATTCGACCAGCTCATCTCCGTGGGAGCGCCGCTTTATTTGTGAGGAAGAAAGATGGCTTCCTACGCATGTGCATTGATTATAGACAGTTGAATAAAGTGACGATAAAGAACAGTATCCTCTCTCCAAGAATCGATGATTTATTTGATCGGCCTTCCTGGGGTGCCAAGTGGTTTTCAAAGATAGACTTGAGGTCAGGCTATCATCAAGTAAGAGTGAAAGAAGAAGATATTCCCAAGACAGCTTTTAGAACAAGATATGGCCATTATGAATTCCGAGTAATGTCATTTGGGCTAACTAATGCACCGGCAGTGTTTATGAACTTAATGAATAATGTATTCGGCTCTCTCTTGGATCTATTTGTGATAGTCTTCATTGATGACATTTTGTGTATTCTCGCGCGAAATCGGAACACGCATCACTTGCGAATTGTTCTTGGAATTCTCCGCACTCGGGAGTTGTATGCTAAATTTTCAAAGTGCGAGTTTTGGCTAAATTCTGTGACATTTCTAGGCCATGTGATTTCAGACGATGGCATTAGAGTTGATACTCAGAAAATAGAAGCTGTGAAGACGTGGCCAAGGCCTACGACGCCTATAGAAGTTCGTAGTTTTCTGGGATTGGCAGGCTATTACAGAAGATTCGTAGAGGGCTTTTCATCCATCTCAGCCCCATTGACGAAGCTAACCCGTGTCGGCCAAAGAAAGTTTAAGTGGAATGACGCTCATGAGCGTAGCTTCCAAGAGTCAAGGACGGAGTTAACCCCGGCTCAGCCTTAACAACTCCCCGAAAAGCGGCCGGATAGCTATGTTGTACTGTGATGCTTCCGCTTGGGTTAGATGTGTATTAATGCAGCATGAAAAAGTCATTGCATATGCTTCGAGTGCACTGCGAAAACATGAAAAGAATTGCCCAACTCACGATCTTGAATTGGCCGCAGTTATTCATGCATTAAAAATGTGGAGACATTATTTGTATGGCGTACATGTTGATATCTATACAGATCATAAGTGTCACGACCCAACCCCGTAGGCCGTGACTAGTGCCCGAGTTGGGCACCCAAACACATTCGTCAAACCCGAATCACACACAGCCGGCTTATGCACATATGAATATCAAACGCTGCTTCAAACACATCTCAAACTCAAACACATATATATACTTATATCGAAAGCCGACAAGGCTGTCCGATGGCGCACTGGCCCAAAACATATAATATACAAACCCATCTGTATCGGATAGGCACATAACCCACATATACGTCTACAGGCCTCTAAACAAACCAACAAAATCATATGACGGGACAGGGCCCCGCCGTACCCCTAAACACACACACATATATGCAACGAACGAGTATATACCAAGATATAGGCTCCTATAAACGAAGGAGCACTCCAACACAAAGACAGATAGGTCTCCTAACCGGCGGGTCGCCAAACTGTCGTCCGTACCGCGGGCATGAAACGCATGAAATTTCCCGAAGAAAGGGGGCCGATGCGAAATATGTACCGAGTATGCAAAGCGAGAAAATACAAGAATAATCGAGTCACACTCGGCAAGTACCGAGAGTAAATACATTTCCAAAATGCCAAACGTTTATTTTCAAAATAGAAAAAGCATGCAAAAGGGCACAAAATATGGTCGCCCGCATCGATGGCGCCATAACACAAGATAACACACGGAGAAGGTTTCAAATCTCCGTACAACCCCGAACGCAACACATCATCACACATCATAAGCCATATCACAAGATAACTCCATAAACGGAACCCGGCCTAAGCGGCGAGGTCTCGGAACCGGTAAAGATAACTCCCGAATACATCATAGTGCGCACGACAACATAACCGGCCGGAACCGTGAACGATGTACCAACAAAACGCACGAGCAGAGTCGTGAGTAACCATATGCATAAAATCGTTATCATAAGTTCAAAAAGTAAGTAAAATGACCATACTTGGGAATCGGGAAAATCGTCATACCAAACTCTCTCAAACATCATCAGAAAAGTACAAAGGAAGGTCGCGGGACCCACGGACGAGTGTCGACCCGAGCCGGGCCCGCTGCGAAAAACATACTCATCACACGCTATACAACCTCCCACAACGATATCGAGGCAATCCGAGCCCTTAGTCGAAAGTTACGATGGGGTCGTAGTTTCAACATCGTTTAAGAATAAAACTCTTTTGAAAACCCAATTTTATGCAACTTTAAAATCAATTTTTTCCAAAAACATTAAAGCCAATATTTTTCTCACATCAACATACGACACCAAGAGACAAACACAAACCCCGACATGCTCGGATTATGAGAATAGAATTCCCTCGAGGCTCGTGTCGTAGCCTATACACAACTAAGACATGCCAAAAGAAAGAAGAGTTAAGCTTTACATACCTCGCTCGCACACAACGCTAATCCAAATCAAATCTATATCTCGAATTCTCCAAGATCTACATAACATCAATAAATACCAACGTCAACCAAGCATTTAGAAGCCTAATTTCCAAACTAACACATAATT
>NW_026714669.1:0-21960 GCF_029784015.1 Lycium ferocissimum | reverse complement strand
CCAAGTCAACTCATCCGAAAACGTTTCCTCGAATCGTCCTTTTCGAGGGCTTATGTCCATATTTGGCTTATGGGTCCTTCTTAGACTTGCTCAACTTTCCATGTACTACTTGTATCACTTATAATATATCCTTTACAAAATTCTCGACATGTGGGCCCCACCTTAACTCATGGTTTCGAGGGCTATCATCGAGTGATCATGTTAACCGATTTACTCCATACACTCTCCAAATGTCATATATATATGTTCTTATGCTCAGATAAAATAATCTTCATCCATAATCCTTGTGTAACTCTGCTCTCCCCTGAGCTCATACTAAGCCGTCCACAGTCTTGATAACGCGAAATTTTCCAAGGTGTAACAACTACATCGGGGTGACGTAAGGTTGAGAACCCCCAATTACATTATGGAGTGATCATAATCATCATACCTTACCTTGAAGGAACTAACATTATAAGGTGGGTCTAACATAATGAATCAACATCAAGGGATCGTAGTTCGGGTCATTAGCTTTGTAGAAGCATCATATCATGGGCTTTGGAATTCTTTAGACTTAAACTCATCATCATCATTATCATAGTCGTAACATATCTCCTTTCTTTATCTTATGTGAAGCTCTTTATAATCATAGACTCATCATTTCCGATATGTAGGAAAGTCATGGAAAGATAGGAGGATTCATGCCATAGGATTCGTGCCAGAGAAAGAATGGACTAGTGTTACATACCTTTTCATTTATCTACTCTATCACTTGAACATTCTCCCCCAATATTCACGTTTCTACCTTCAAGATAGTTCATAGAAACATTAGATAATCGATAGCTTAAGCATACTTGACTAAAGCTAGAGAAAATTGGGTAGCATCTCCTTTGTTTATACAACTTTCTCCGTATCATATATCAACTCACAAACATCACTAATAACATTCATAATTTCATAAGCAACAATCTTCATTGACCTACATTATCCAAATTTCCCAATTTCACTTCAAATCATCCATAACCATAGTCATTGTACACTATTACATTCATTCCTATATAATGCTTACCCCATGTTCTTAATGTTATTTACAACATTATTTATAATCACAACATGTCAAGAATCATGATTCATTCTAAGCTACTACTCAAAAATGCCACTACTCTCATATTCATGACCCATCTTCCACCTCCTTTCATAATCCAAGTCTTTCAACCCCTCAATACCCTAAACAACATGAAATTATCATAAAACTTACCTTTGATAATGTGGGAATGAGATTTGGGTGGAAACACTTCACTTGAACAAAACCCTAGTCCCACTTCCAATGTGATTTCTTGTCTTAGATGAACCCTAGTGAGTTTCTTGCACTTGATTCTCTTGGTTTGATGAAGTTGATCATTAGTTTCTCTTGAATTCTTGTAGGAGAAGTGTAGAGAGGGTTCTAGAGAATTCTTGAGGTATGGAGTGAAAAATGAAATGAAATAAATGAGGTTGGGGTCCCTTATGTTAACTTAAAAAAATCTATCCCGACTCGGCTATACGGACACACATGCGGTCCGTATAATTTATATGGGTTGTATGTGTGATCGTATGTTTGTTCCAGTGAAGGCCCCAACTCTGGGCAGCTTATACGGTCCAACATACGGCCAGTATCTTTTATACGATCCGTATAGTGGACCGTCTAATCCATGCCTTCTCCGAAACTTGCTCTCGTCGACTCGTCTGATCTCCAATCCTTATGGAACCTTCTTAACACTTGTTTAACACTTCATTAGCAATCTAAGAAACATTATAACTCTTCTTCGAAGACATCATTAACTTGGTACCTCGTAAATCCTTTCCGATACACGACGTATACCTCGCCTTCCTTGACAAACTTTCTTCTTTTACCTCGAATGTCTTTGAAATCTCAATTAGAACCATTAAATACTACTCCTTACCTATAGAAACATCGTATACTTTGTGTCTTTCGTTAGTCTATTCACTGTGCAACAACATGAAATTTTTCGAGGTGTAACACTTTCCTGGCGTTGGGCTTGATTAGCAACAATATGGGTGAACAGCTGGATAGCTCCCCTGACATCCACGTCTGAAGCATTGGGTAGCAGAGTAGCGGTGGACGGAGCTCCGTAGGCCTCTCTGTACCTGGGGTTTCAGTATCTGATACAACCCTCTGAGTCTGAGGCTCCACTTCTGGAGTAACATTAGCGGTAGCCCTTTGACTGGTAGTTGTTGTCCTCTTGGTGTACATTATTTTCGCAGGCATTATCTGAAGTACGTAATACGCACCAGTTAGAAGAATTCCTGAAAGCATAGCTCTAACTGCACGAACTAAAGTATTAAAGAAGTGAGACAATCCTAGATATCTTGGTGGTTAACTGTTCATATGTGTGGGCACCATACACATGTAAAAGTGACCCCACTGGACACGGTTTCATAGAATTCCTAAGACACTTGAACCTAGGCTCTGATACCAAGCTTTGTTATGCCCCAAACCATGACCTGGGCGTAACACAACACTCGATGCCTGACTGCATATAATCGAGCGAACCACATGGCTTGCTAACTCAACATGGTTATGAACTAATGTGAAATAAACTATGAACATGCATAATTAAGTGAAGCGTGGGACCATAAATCATAAGTCTGAAAATATCATAATATCGTAATGCGGAATAGTCTGAAGAAACATAATAATAATAATGAGCCAAAATGGCTATATGACTCTGACTATCTGACATAACATAACTGACTAGTCTATGAAACCTCTGACATGAATCTGACTACTAAATTGTTTACCGAGACAAGGCCCCCGGAATACCTTAACTGCATGACTGAAATACACATAAGTAAAGCTAAAACCCCGAATAGAATGGGGCTCACCAAAAGTTGATACGTGCTAAGTCCTAACGTGCTGATCCGTCATCCTGTAAGTCTGCATCGTGAAATGTAGGACCCCAGGAAAATAAAAGGGACGTCAGTACACTTGAATTTTACTGGTATATAAAGCAACTGAATGAAATAAACATGGCACATGAAATAATATAACTGAAACTGTAAGTTGAACATGAACATGAGCATCATCTGACATGAGTAAATGTATAATGTGAGTAAAACGTTTCATGTATATATATATATTTGCATTTGGTGGGAGAGCCGTAGTATAACAGACAACATGGAATCACCACATAGGTACGTAGAGTCTGGTACCTGGCCCGACTAGCAGAGCAGCCCCACACCTTGCCAGGGTATGAGACATAAGCATGACATGAAAATGGATCCAATTCTACTGTCTGAAGGTGTCGTCCTAATCTGGGCGAATCGACCCTTCCCTACATTGGCATACTTAGTTTCAGGCTATCTGAGCCTTCTCGGTAAACCTATGCTACTTCGAAAATACGAACATGGATATAGTTGGCATCTGGGCCAATGGTCTGTATAACATGGCTTGTAATGATGACTTGTAAACTTGATTCATAAACATGGCTTGCAAACATGATTTCATGAGTATAGTATAGCATGGATATAAGTACATAGTATAACTTGTATAAAACATGGATGCATGTAGAATTTCATGAAATATACGTAAAAGTTCATATTTTGCATTTTAGAACCCATGGAATGCAAAGTATGGGTTTTTCATGGATTACGAATGGATTCTCAATAACCATAATGGAATATTAAGAACACAATAACGAATTAATTATACAAACATAGTGAATCATGGTACATATACTTAGGGTTATCATGAACATGTTTAAGACCCTAGTTTTGATAAGCTTTTGTATAATCATGGAAGAACGTGGCATGGGGAGGAACAATGATGTTCCCACACGTAGATAGCAACCCAACATACCTGTAAACGCTCCAAAACTTGTAATAGAATTCCAAAAGCTTGAACTTTGAACCTTGAGATGGGTTTTCTTGAAAACCCTAGGTTAGGAATGATGAACCCTTATTAGATTACTTGAATACATGTTAGAATTGACTTGGAAGGGCTTGGAATGGCTTACCTTGATGTCTTGGATTGATGGGAGAAGAAAACCTTCATGTTAGGGCTTGGGAATTGTGAAAACTAATTTTCTAGAATGAAGTGTCGTATTTATACTGTTTGTTGTCGGGGAGGATTGACAGTGCACTGGACGGTCCGTCGATGTGTCGACGATCCGTTGATTCGACCGTATTGTCGATAGTCTGAGATAGTCCAGAGAGTTTGCAAAACTAGTTTCCTAGGGACGATAGATTTTGATCGACGGCCCGTCCCTCTGGCCGTCGAATGCCACCTGTAGAAATGAGTCTAGTTTTTTGAATTAAACTCCCCTTTTATGGCTGCCGGGATCTCTGAGTCATAGACGCGGCTTAGTTTAAAGGTACGAGGTGTTACACCACAAGAGAGAATCAGCCAAGAACTCTTCAATTCACCTCAAAAATACTTTGAAAGTAATAAATGAAGTGATAGAGAGTGAAGGGTTTTATCCTAGCATTTAATAGATTTTGGAACCCGTCACCTCGCTGCAGCGGTCACGAGTCTGCTACAACGGCTCGCGCCAGTGAGGCCAGTCTCGCTATCGCGCATCTGCCACAACAAATTCATGTTCACTGTGGCGCCCCTCTCGAAAGTCATCATCCCGCTATAGCGGTTCAACACCACGCTATAGTGGGTCCACTATGGCGGATCTGGTGCCACTACAGCGGACCCCAGAATTTTTTGATTTTTCACCAACACAATCCCGAAATTTGACAATAACCCAAGACTTCCCATATACCAACCAGAGAAGCATTCACATATAAAAAAATGCTATGGACTCACTCACAGTCTCAAAATTCCCAACGGAAGTCTATTTGACTAGGTCAACACCTAATGGCCAAATACTAACTTTCCAAACAATAACCCCAAATGCTCCTAAGTGCCTTGGGAACCGAATCGAGTATCCCACTAAATCATAAACAACCATCCAGACCCCTCAGAATCGAGAGATTTTTTAAAAATGTCTGTTTACCCAAAAGTCAACTATTGGTCAAGCATTTTTCACTTTAAGGCTCTATTACACAAAAGTCATCATAAATCTCGCCTGATCACCTCGGGAATATATCACCCATCCTTGCGGGTCAAAATTATACTAATAGGATTTGGGAAAAGGTCAATGGGGGTAAATGGGTCAAAAGTGCTATAACAACCAGACCGGTCATTGCAGGTTGCCTCAAAGAAAGGTATTTCTTTATTCTTTTAATTTTTTGCATTTAGTTTCTGTCTGTTTATAGTAATTATATGTTGATTAGAATATTTTGGTTTGTTTGTTTAGTATTACTACAGTGTAGTTGTGATTAGTGCATCATGATCGTGTTTCAGCTTAGTAATGAGCCTTATATGTATTCATTTGTTATGATTAGTGCATCATGATGCACTAATCATATATAGTTGCTTGTCTAGTTCCCTTTAGTTAGTTTAGTTGATATATGAATTAGTTACTTCAAGTTTAACTGTTCTTCATATGGTTTTAACTGTATAAGCATTTTCTCATTAGCTTATTAAAGATGTGCAGTAGTTTAATATGAACCAGAAGTATACAGAATTTGTCTAATAAAGGTGTTGTTTGGATTAGTTGTTAGGGTATCATTTCTATCTAAAAGATTAGGAGGGTTAGTGTGCAATAACTCATGGTTCAGTAACTATGAACTTTGATTACAAACTTTAGATGCAGTTTAACTTGTTTAGTGTAACTGTTTACTTTTAAATGTCCATCTAGTGATTAGTCTAAACTCACTGAAGAGCTTGGATTAAACTGTAATCTTGCTTAGGGATATCTGTGGGGATAGTTACCTTAGGTTGAACCATGATGATTAGTGATTAGTTAAGACCTCTGCGTTATTTATAACTTGAGATCAAGGTTACTTTCAAAATGCTTGTTAAAGAATGACTGTCTAGTGCCTTTGAACTTTATAATATCCCTTTTAAGCTTTTCATTATTTCGGTGTCTATCTGGACTTTCTTGTGTGAGGTTTGAAGTTATGGTTTGCTGTCTTTCGTTGCTTTACTGATTGAGATTGGCTTGATTTTGTGATGGTTTGAGGCCAGCAGATATATATCTCATGATTATACATGGAAGCATTTAGGCACCCCATGTTTTCCAGCCTCCTTTTCCCTACTCTTAGTTTAGGACCTAGTTCATTACCCTTTCTTTTTTTCCCCTCATTTGCTGATTCTGTGAGAATATGTTGGAATATCTTAAGTAGAAATTTGAGACTCTAAAATAGAACATGACCTTGTGTTGCCCTTGCCTAGGGTGAATGTATGTTAATAGTTTTTTCCTTATATCATGAAGCATGTTCCTCTTACCCTCTCCATGTGTTTGTTTTGTGTGAGACTCCTTAAGTCAGTAAAAATACATGAGTTAGAGGGGTTAGCTTTAGCTAACACCCGTAAATGATTTCCCCCTATTTTCTTCCAAAAAATGCTAGAGTTTGTAACAAGATTAAGTGGTATGTGAAGTAGGAGACAAGGGTGATTGATTTTCATACATTGCTAGTGTTTTGCCATCCTGTTTTTCATCTGAATTCATGAATAAAAGGGACAACCTTCCCTCTATCTTGTATGACCATTTAACTTGACAATTCGAAGAAGGTCTTATATAAGTTTTGAATCAAGGTGTTTGATTTTGCCTACTTCATGTGATGAACGGCTTTGTTTTCTCCTTTAACAAACCAAGAGGGATTTGTCAAACTAGTCTTGTCATCTTTGAAGGTTATTATTAGACTATCTTCATCTTTCAAAACTAGAAATGAATGAATTCTAAGACATCTATGTTGTTTCCTTGTTCTCCATACAAGCATGAACCTCCTCCCATATCCCCTCATCTGTGCCATTATGTGGATGTGCCTAGACTAGCATTAAGGCCCCTTGGATTGCCATGTTCATCTTTGCACTGTGTGTATTTTACTTGACTATGCTTGAAAAGTCTTTGCTCTCTTCTTTGAAACATAAAGGGGATGTAAGTATTTTCCCATATAGCTTTATTAACACCTCTCCTTAAAAACCTAATCTGGCACTATTACTGCTTGCTTAGGAGCAAATTTAATCAATATAAAGAACACAGATTTGTTTTGACTGGAATAGGACTTAGAATCATCTGCTGCTTTTTTTAATAAGTTGTGTGCATTTTGAAAAGACAATTTAATGTGAATATATGTGCTTTCTTGTTTTTCTATAATGCATGAATCGTGTGATAAACTCCTTAGGTTAAGTGATGTGTCTGTGTTCATTCTTGTGCTAACATGCTTCTGAATATAAGTAAAACCCTGAAGAACCATTGTACTCATGGCCTTGTGTGGCAAAGTCTAATATAAACTTAGCAGAGTGTGTAAGAAATCAAGAAATCTGTTTCCACTAATTTTAGTAAGTTTAGCATGAAATCCATTTCTTAGAACAATTCATGGTCTGAATTCAATCTATGTAATTTGAACAAATTAGGCAAGTGTTTTCCATTCTTGAAGGCTAGTTAATTTGGATAAAAAATGCTAAATGAATCCTCAGGTGTATCTCTTTCCTTAGTAGTAAAGTGTGTTCGTGGGTAAAGTCTACTATGAGTATTGTCCCTGTTTCCCTTTTGTTTTGTTAAGACCTTTTTTCCTCTTAATCCTATGAGTAGTGTCTATGTTGAGATATACTATTAAGTATACAGGGCATGCATACACTCTGTATATCTCATGTATATAGAGTGTATACTCCTTGTATATTAGAATATATCCCAAGCACATGTAGGTGTGTATATTATTTGTACAACCTTCATCCATGATCCTACTCTAGTTTCCACTAGAACAGTCTGACATACAAAAGCATACATATAGGTATACACTGTTATACACAGACCAGTGTATAACTGTGTATACTTTGATATCATAAGTTAAATGAGAGTGTAGCTTTGCTGAATTGGGCTTGCACATGGTCCTTCTTTTCTTTTCAATTATTTGTTCAGTAAATGGGCCTGAATATGAATTGGATCAGATTTGTTTTCCTTTTTATTTTTCCAGAATTTGTTGAATTATTATGGGATTGCTTCTATCTCCTTCGTTATATTTTTGCTAAAGTTGTGTGTAATTTGGGCCTGCGTACAAACTTTTAGTGTTCCCTATATGCCTTATGTGTATTTCCTTTTTGTATATGCTAAATGATGCTTAGAATTGCTTAGATGGATTATTAAGTGAGTAGATTAAAATAGTTGACGAGTATAGATTCTTTCTAACCTCCATCTTTTTTTTTCCCTCTTTCATTGGTTGCATGTATCCGTGCGTGGGACCAATTGGGCCCAAACCTCCACTATCCGCAGCTTCTGTTGGGCCAGAGCACTTCCTTTTATTGAGTCCAAACCACAGATTTGAAGGCCCAATTATGGGTGAAAATGATGAATGATAGTTGGTGGGCTTAGTAAACCCACCAGCCAACTTTTGTTCCTTTTCTCGTATATATATGTTGTATATGTGTAAATATACTTGTATATTATTGAAACCCAGTGGAACATAAATGAAATAGGGCTAGGAAAATTATTCTGATATCGTTAGAATGAATAGGAAACCCATATTTATAAACTTTGACCCAACTTGAAAAGATGAATGAACTACCATTTAACAAAAAATCAAAACACGAGAAAAAAGTCTTTTTCTTTAAAAACTGCTTTCTTATTGTATAATTACAAGACTTTGAACTTGTAAATTTTGGGAATAAAACATTTTCTAAAGGATTCAAAGGGTTTATGAGAAGAAAAAATGTGAAAATGATTTGAAGTAATATTTTCATCACTTGAAACCATTTGGGCTTTAGCCCACCCGTAAGGTAACAAATAAGAAGGAACTTTGTCTTAACTTGGTTTTCTTGGGAAAAGTATTTAGTCCAAAATGAGGTTGACCTACACTTTCAACCAAAAATCTACATGACTTTACTTTTAAGAGTTTTCCATAAATAGGTATAAGCCTTGTCTCAAATTTTGTGAAATCATGGCTAATCAAACAAACAAAATACACTTAAACATTTTCTCAAAACTAACCCGGATGAATAATAGTATATCACCTTTCACCAAATTAAGTGAAACTTTACTAAGGGGAACCTTGAGTATGCTTTGGTCTAGAAAAGTGAGAATGAGATTATTCTAACCCTTTTTTGACCCAAACTCAACTTTGATGGAGTAAAAGGATTTTACTTACATAAACTCATTTCATTGATATGCCAAGAACAAACAAAAGCAATACTTTATACATGCATTTTCTAAACCGATTTTAAGTAAATTTATACTTTGAGCCATTTTTAAAACCCTTAGGACAACCGTATTTTATGGATTCTTAGTACCGAGGTGCTAACACCTTCCTCGAGCAATCACCTGAACCCTTATCCGAACTTTGGTACTAAAAACGTTTTTTTTTAAATCCTTGAAATCGATTTCCTAATTCCCGTAAATTAATTAGGTGGTGACTCTAAAAATATAACCTAGAGGCCAAATTATGAAGTTTCTTTTATGCACCCCGTAGAACTGAACCATAACAGCCAAAAGTTAGGATTGTCGTAAACTTAATTGATTCTATCGAATCCTATGCACCTCACTTTTCGTCTTGATCTTAAAACACCTATTTCCGCCCAAACTCACCCTGATAGGACTCCCTATGGCTGAAATGTCATATTATACTCATTTGACATATTCATACCCAACCCGGATTTACAGAGTGTTACACTTAGCCATAGTCTTCTTTCATAGTAGTGCAAGAGATATCCGAAGGATCTTGGTAGACTAGCTTTGGCGGGACGACATTTGAACTCCTTGCGGGTAAGAGAAACATCTATATCAATAAATTTAAGGATAAAGGAGTTGCTTGATACACTTCTCCATCTTATTTATCATTTACATGTAGTTTCATAATAAAGATCCTTGGTTGGAAAATTTGTTCGTTATAAAAAAAATTAAATTACATGTTTTTGTTGCTTTGTCCGATCCAACATTTTTTTCACTAGTGATCCAGCTAAACTAATGTTCTGCTTATTGCAGAGGAGTTGAAACTCTTTTTGCTTATTGGGGCCATTCAAGCCCTTATGCTCCAACTTAAAATGTTAACCATTCCCATAGGAAGGAATCCCGTTTCCTAATCCTTTCCAAACACTTTCCATCGTTTGTGCTACATTTTCAATTCTTCCCTCCTTCCCTAACTCTTTAAAAGTATTAGCAATTGGAACTCCCACCTTCATCACACCAAGTGATTTCCTTATTTTTGAAGTTTGGGCCACCCTTTATTGTCCCCTGCAAAGATTGCTAGTAGAGTGCCCAGTGGCATTTGACAATAACAGCCCCATTACTAGTTCCCTTATCCTGCACAACCTTAGGTATAGGAACCAGAGTCCGCCCAATTTATCCGCCTGTCTTATTAGTCATCACCTTAGCATTCTCACCTGATTCAGCTCCTTCACCCATCTTTGGATCAGACTTCCCATTTTGATGTACCTTAATCTTCCTACATATATCCTCTGTATGCCCATACTACTTACAAGCGTTACATAGTGATGGCTTCAAATCATATTTCACCCTTTGGTCAATGATGTTATCCTTATCATTCGAAAGAATATCAAGTCTGGTAATAGAGCACCAACCTTGAACTTGTCACACGCCAAAACCCATCTTGGGCGCAACAAGTATCCGATGCTCGGGAGCCATATCGGAAGCACCTTATAAAGTCAATAAATATCTATATTTTCATTATTAGATCATTTAACATTAATTGAATACATTATTGAGAAACAGTTCAAAGCAAATGATAACATCTCCTGAATATCCAGAATAAGTCAGTGTTGAAGAAATAATCACTTTAAATCCTTAAGTCATTCTTGTTACCTTAAGTTGTCTAAAAAATAGTTCGAAATCCAAAGATAGAGTAAGCCAGAACCTTAGTGAAATCACCAGTAAAAGCCAATAACATAGGAATATTTCAATTTTAACTTATTATACAGTTTATCCATTAAGTCTTCTCACTCATGAACTCAAGATCATCAACAAGCCACTCACAGGCAACCAAAGTATAACACATGCCAATACAAGCCCAAATCAATATAACGAAGGGATGACCACTTAAGGTTCCCTAAACTACATAGAAGCACCACCTCGGGGATATCAACCCCCAATGACTATCCTTCCTCACGAATAGCTAGGAAAATACCACACCAAGTGTATCGACCCTATGGATAATCATAAGTCATAGAATGATAGCCAAGTTTTCATTGTGAATTATATTCACTCTAAGAATTCAAAAATAACAAAAGAAAATAAATTAAAGAACTTGGAAAAATTTCAATCACCCAATAATAGGAAAAGAAGAGATAGATTCAGGATAGATTCAAAAACAACAAAAAAGAAAATAAAAGACCCAAAAATTGGATAGTAAATCTATGGGCAAAATTGGGTATATCAAACCCAATCCCTCCCAATTTGATTCAACCCTAAGAACCTAAGTAATTTGAATTCAAGAAAAAGGGACTCAAATGAATTCCACAAATGAGCAACCTAATATGAATTCAATGGAACTTGCAATTCAATGCACAACTAAGAAATTACACTTAGTCAATAATCAACCAAACAAACTATCTAATAACTAAATCTCTCAAAATATAAATTCTCACAATATCCAAGCTAAGTCTTCCAAATGGATGAAAATAAGTATTTATACTAATGCCTATTACACCAAAAGGCCCTAAAGTGGCTCTTTTGCAAAAATACCCACATGGGTCTTCAATTGCATCCAAAGCCTCATATCTTGCAATTATGACCTCCAATTGCCATTCTAACCTCATAATTTGCAAGTATGACCTCCAACTGCAATCTTAGCCCCATAGTTGCACTTTTAGCCATTTTGCACTTCTAGCCACTTTGCAACTCTTCCAATGCCAACTCCCAAATGTTGTAAATCCGCGAAGTCTTCTCTCCAATCTCCTCCAAGGCATCCTTTTTCATAAACAAGGCTTGCAACTCTTGAAGTTCTCTTGCTTGACTTCGAGTGAAAGGCCTTGTGCTTGTTGGATTCGTATCATCCTCCCCTTCTTGGAGAAGATTCGTCCTCGAATCTAAGGGCATACCTACAACACAAGAGGAAAGATCACTCACATTGAAAACATTATGAACATTATACTCACTTGGTAAGTCGATCTTGTAGGCATTGTCATTGATCTTTTCAAGCACTTTGAATGGTCCATCTCCCTTGGGCTCAATTTTCCTTTTCGCATTTGCGGAACCTTTCTTTTCGGAAGTGAACCCAAACCCAATCATCGGGTTGGAAGTCCACCTTTCTTTTCCCATGATTTTGTCTCTTGGCTACCTTGGTGTTGACCTTGTCAATGCTCTCCTTTACCTTGGCATGGATTTTTATCATTTCGGCCGCCCTTTGCTTTGCATCTAAACTCACAACAACATCACTAGACAAAGGGGTTATGGTTAAAGGAATCAAAGGATTAAAGCCATAACATACTTCAAATGGAGTCATGCCAATAGAGGAATGGAGGGACCGATTGTAAGCAAACTCAATCAATGGTAAACGGTCCTCCCAAGAAGTGGGCTTTCCTCTAATCATACTCCTAAGCATACTCCCTAGAGTCCTATTCACTACTTCGGTTTGACCATCCGTTTGAGGATGGCAAGAAGTAGAAAACATGAGCTTGGTGCCAAGTGAACCCCAAAGACTCTTCCAAAAGTGACTAAGAAACTTGGAATCCCTATCACTAACAATAGTGCGGGGAACTCCATGTAACTTAAGGACATGATTCACAAACAAGGATGCTACATGAGATGCATCATCACATTTATGGCATGGTATAAAATGAGACATTTTTGAGAACCTATCTACCACAACAAAAATGCTATCATGACCCCTTTTGGTTCTTGGAAGACCCAACACAAAATCCATAGAAATGTCTATCCAAGGACCAATAGGAGTAGGAAGGGGAGTATACATACCTTGGGGCCGAGTTTTGGACTTGGCTTGCTTGCATTCCAAACATTGACCACATAGCTTTTCAACATCATGTCGCATCTTGGGCCAATAGAATTGCTCTCCCAAAATGTCAAGTGTCTTGGCCACTCCAAAATGGCCCATCATTCCACCACTATGTGCTTCCTTGACGAACAACTCTCTCCATGAGCTCATTGGGACACAAACTCTACCATCCTTGAATAGGAACCCCTCAACAAGTTGGAACCTATCAACCCTCCTCCCTTGGGTCAACTCCTCACAAATCGCCTTAAAGTCGGGATCTTGAGAATAGAATCCCTTAAGGCTCTCAAATCCCATCATTCTAGAAGTCATAGTGTTTAGCAAGACATATCTTCTAGATAATGCATCCGCCACCACATTGTCCTTCCCCTTTTTGTAATGGATCACATAAGGGAAAGCTTCAATCAATTCTACCCATTTCGCATGTCTCTTGTTGAGCTTGGATTGGCTCTTCAAATGTTTCAAGGATTCGTGATCCGATCGTATCACAAACTCCTTATGCCACAAATAATGTTGCCAATGGGTCAAGACCCTTACAAGTGCATACAACTCCTTGTCATAAGTAGAGTAGTTCAATGACGCCCTTTTAGCTTTTCACTAAAGTAAGCCAATGGCTTGCCTTCTTACATCAACACTCCACCTATGCCAACCCCGGAAGCATCACACTCAACTTCAAAAGTTTTCTCAAAATTGGGTAATTGTAACAATGGTGACGAGCTCAACATGGATTTCAATTCTTGAAACGCTTTCTCTTGCTCATCTCCCCAAACAAAAGGAACATCTTTCTTGATCAATTCGGTTAAGGAGAGGCAATTGTACTAAACCCCTTTACAAACCTTCTATAGAAACTTGCCAACCCATGGAAACTCCTCACATCGGTTGCATTTTTAGGAGTTGGCCAAGTTCTAATAGATTCCACTTTTCTTCATCAACCTCCACACCATTTGCACTCACCACAAAACCCAAGAACACTACTTTATCAACACAAAAAGCACATTTCTTGATGTTAGCAAACAACCTCTCACGCAACAAGACATCAAATACTTGCCTCAAATGGCCTACATGCTCTTCAATTGATTTGCTATACACAAGGATATCATCAAAATAAACAACCACAAACTTGTTGATAAAGTGTTTCAAGACATGGTTCATCAACCTCATAAATGTGCTAGGTGCATTGGTTAGTCCGAATGGCATGACAAGCCACTCATAGAGTCCAAAATTGGTTTTGAAGGCCGTTTTCCACTCATCACCGGGCTCATTCGAATTTGGTGATAGCCACTTCTAAGATCAATCTTTGAAAACACACTTGAGCCACAAAGCTCATCCAACATATCATCAAGCCTAGGAATGGGATGGCGATACTTTACCGTGATTTTGTTGACGGCTCTACAATCAATGCACATCCTCCAAGTGCCATCTTTCTTTGGAACAAGAATCACCGGAACGGCACACGGGCTAAGACTCTCCTTCACTAGCCCCTTTTTAAGGAGCTCATCCACTTGCCTTTGCAATTCTTTTGTTTCTTCCGGATTGCTCCTATAAGCCGGTTTGTTGGGAATTTGGGATCCCGGTACAAAGTCAATTTGGTGCTCAATACCTCTCAAGGAGGTAAGCCATCGGGCATTTCCTCCGGAAACAAGGCTTCATATTCCTGCAAAAGAGAAGACATACTACTAGGCAAAGTGTTAGTAGCTTGGTTAGCATTTAGAAGAAGATCTTTGTTGACAAGACACACCATGAAGTGTCTCTCGTCAACCCCTTTTAAGCAATTACTTGGTTTGGCCAACAAACATTTCTTGGAACCATTTAGAGATGTCCCCTCTCCACTTATGACCAACAACGTCTCCTTCTCACCCTTCTCCTTTTCTTCCCTTTGATACTTCTCCCGAAGCTCTCTCATCACTCGATAATCCTCACTCACTTGGTAAGGGGTTAGTGGGTTAAGAATGTACTTCTTCCCCTTGACCACAAATGAGTACTTGTTAGTTCTCCCACTATGTTGGGCATCAACATCAAATTGCCAAGGTCTTCCAAGCAATAGGTGGCAAGCTTGCATGGGTACCACATCACACAAAATCTCATCTTGATACTTGCCAATGCTAAATTTGATAATGGCTTGCTTGTTGACCCTCATTTCGCCACATTCATTAAACCATTGGAGTTTGTAGGGATTAGTGTGCTTGCGGGTGGGGAATTTCATACTTTCAACTAAGAATTGGCTAACGGCATTCGTACAACTTCCACCATCAATGATTAAGGAGCACACCTTATCCACAATTTTGCATCGTGCATGAAATAAGTTCTCCCTTTGGTCGCTCTCTTCCCTAGCTAGAGCCCCCATGGCTCTTCTAGCCACAATAGCATGATTCAAGGCTTCTTCATACCTTATCTCAACCTCTTCATCGGAATCACCCTCACACTCACTTCTTTCTCCCTCTTCTTCACAACCATCCCCGCCCTCATGTTCATCATCGGTTCGATACCCATCCCTCACTATGGTGATAGTCCTCCGGTTGGGACACTCACTAGCAATGTGCCCTCTCCCTTGGCACTTAAAACATTGGATGGTAGAAGGTCGATTATAGTTGGTGTTAGAATTGTTACCTCCTTTAGCCTTGTCATCACCTTTGGCTTTGTAATCGAATTTGGCTTGAGGTGCTTGAGTGTTGCTCTTGGGCTTATCCCAAGTGGAAGTTTTCCACTTTTCTTTGCCTTTGTTCCAAGTTGAAGACGATTTGCTTTTGTCTTTATAAGACCTCTCTTCTTTTAGATCCGCCTCAACCTTGGATGCATCATGGAATGCCTCTTCAAGACTATTATAGGTTTTGAGCCTCATTGGTTTAGAGATGTCTCGATTCAAGTTGGCTACAAACCTTATAATAGTGTACTCTTCATGCTCTTCTATCTTGGACTTCATCCGCAAGTCCTCAAACTCATCAAAGTATGCTTCCACGCTTTTTAACCCTTGCTTCAACATGTACAACCTTTTGAGTGCATCTTGGTGGTATGTGGATGGAAGCCACCTTGTCTCCATGAGCTCAATCAAGTCGTTCCAAGTTGGGAGATCATAGATGTGTTGTTGAGCTCTTTGTAACTTCTTGGATTCCCACCAAGTAGAAGCGTACCCCTCAAATTGAGTGAGGGCATACTTTGCCTTCAATGCCTCGGACACATTGTTCGTGAGGAAGATGCGCTCACTTTGCAATTTCCATTCAAGGAATTCTTCCGGGTTGCTTCCTCCTTGGAACGTAGGAAGGTTCACCTTGATGGTGTTCAAATTTCGCTCATTATCTTGCCATCTTCCTCGGTCCTCATAACCTTGGGCCCTTCCTAAGTCTACATGACCTTGGAATCTAGGGTCATGGCCCGGAAACCTCTCAAAACCTCCTCTTCCGCCCCTCCCCCGGTTATTCATCCCTCCACGCCTACCTCCTTGCCGGTTATCATCCCACCACCGACCTTGTGGGTAGTCATCATACTCCTCTTCGTTCATGGGGTATTGGTAGTGGCGTTGGTATTGGTTTTGGTTAGGAAAGGGATCTTGTGTTTGGTTTTGGGGTGGAGCTTGGGGTGTTTGTTGTAAGGTCACTTGAGGGATTGCCTCATTCGGGTTGTGTTGGTAAACATGGGGATAGGTTTGTCGATTGGTGTTTTGGAAAGTGGAGTTTTGGGATGGAAGGTTGGTTGTTTGGGGTAGTGGAGCTCTTTGGGTGGAGGTGGTTGTGGTGTTGGGATTGCACAAGGCATGGGCTAGTCCCGGGTAATGGTTGGTGTAGTGTCTTGTGTTTTATCCCCATCACCTTCATTCCTAGAACGGGGAGTGCCCATTCTACTCGAACCCTCCATTTGAACTTTCTCAATACTCACCATCCGTTCATCCATAGCCTTCAACTTCCCATTCATTTCTCCTCTCATCTCTTCCATACCCGTTTGCATACCTGAGATTTGATTCATGATCATAGCTAATGAACTTGCTATGGATGACATATCTACTACCTCTTGCGCTCTATCACCTTGGTTAGACATGATGACCTGCAAAACTAGCAAACAAGATTAGTAATAAGAGCCTCACTTCACTCGTATATTGAACTCTCAACCTTACCACACTCCGTGCTCTTTCGAAGTTGTTGATGAATCACTCGTCCAATCAAATTCACACGTTGCTTATCCTTTGTGGTAGAATGGATTCTTGTTTAGATGAATGACGGACGACTCAAAAGCAAAACGGACAAGAGCCAATAAAGTTTCAACGAAATAAAACGAAGAAAAGCTTGAAAGAAATTAGCACGAAAGAAATGTTGACACAAGAACTAGTAGACACAAGTAGGAACAACTACTAAATGACCACTAGTTAAGAGACACTAGAAAATGGAATGCTAAAACCGAAAAATAAATAAAATTTTGGGCCCGGGTAGGTGATAACTTGAAAATGCAGCCGTGAAGCCCCGAGTGATCTAAGGTATCAATTTGAAACAACCAAAATTTTTAAGTTTCTATACTCTTTTTTTTTTTTTTTTTTTTTTTTTTTTTGTTCCCTACTTAAGGAATAGGGAAACAATCACTTACAATCAAGGTTCAAGAAGTTTTTGAGAATTGAATTGAGATGAAATGAATATTTGGAATTGAAAATGTACCTCAAATTCACGGATTGGACTTGTGAGAATTATACGGTCCGTATATAATTCACGGACCGTAAAAGGTGTCCGTAGAACACGTGGACGAAGAAACTCAAAAAACTCCAAACCTAATTTACGAACCAAAATTTACGGGCCGTACAATTTTTACGGTCCGTATTTTTCCACCGTAAATCACTTACAGAATGTAACCTTCGGACCTCAAATTTTACGGACCAAATTATACAGGTCGTAAAATTTATACGGTCCGTATGTGGGACCGTATAGTGGCTTCAGTGATTTCGAATCGAACTCGTGTTCCTCAAAATTTGGACCGAATTTTCTTGGATCTGATGACGTCTTGGGCCCCACACAACCTAGGACTTGCCCTTTTTGGCCCAACAAACAACTTTCCACTTGTCTTTGGAAAAAACCTTTGGATCAAACCCTCTTCTTTGGTCTTCTTCTCCAATATGAAGATATGAATGTTCTTAAGAACACCAAGAACACCCAAATGCAATCTAGGACCAAATCAACTCATTTTCTCTCCAAATTTCAGAACTAAGCTCCTTATCACTTAGAGAACAAAGCCCAATATTCAATTTGCTTTAATTGCTTCTCAATCACTAAACCCACTTTTGAGTTCTTCAAGCTTTGATGAAGCTTCAATGGTGAAAACTTCAAAACCCACCCAAACAACTTCAAACTTCGGATTTAGATGTTTTCCACCTCAATAAACTCAAATCTAAATTCAGAAACAACAAAATCAAACCACAAAATAATTTTCGAATTTTTTTTTTTTTTTTTTTTTTTTTTTTTTTTTTGATTTTCAGATTTTGAGCCTAGGATTAGAAATTGTAAGAACAATCTCTTAGCCTATGCTCTGATACCAAATGATAAGATTCAACTTAAGGAAACTCTAAGAATTCAAAAACAACAAAAGAAAATAAAAGGAACTTGAAAAATTGGAAAAGAAGAGATAGAAGGATAGATACTAGACCCAAAGGATAGTAAATCTATGGGCAAAATTGGGTATATCAAACCCAATCCCTCCCAATTTGATTCAACCCTAAGAACCTAAGTAATTTGAATTCAAGAAAAAGGGACTCAAATGAATTCCACAAATGAGCAACCTAATATGAATTCAATGGAACTTGCAATTCAATGCACAACTAAGAAATTATACTTAGTCAATAATCAACCAAACAAACTATCTAATAACTAAATCTCTCAAAATATAAATTCTCACAATATCCAAGCTAAGTCTTCCAAATGGATGAAAATAAGTATTTATACTAATGCCTATTACACCAAAAGGCCCTAAAGTGGCTCTTTTGCAAAAATACCCACATGGGTCTTCAATTGCATCCAAAGCCTCATATCTTGCAATTATGACCTCCAATTGCCATTCTAACCTCATAATTTGCAAGTATGACCTCCAACTGCAATCTTAGCCCCATAGTTGCACTTTTAGCCATTTTGCACTTCTAGCCACTTTGCAACTCTTCCAATGCCAACTCCCAAATGTTGTAAATCCGCGAAGTCTTCTCTCCAATCTCCTCCAAGGCATCCTTTTTCATAAACAAGGCTTGCAACTCTTGAAGTTCTCTTGCTTGACTTCGAGTGAAAGGCCTTGTGCTTGTTGGATTCGTATCAGATCATCCCATAGTAGGGGATAAAAAAGTTCGAAGATCATCTCTTTCAAAATCAAGTTAAGTCATCCCTTATAAGGGGTAAAGCATGTTCAAAGTTTGAGGCTTTACAATTCATTTTCAGTAATCCCTTGATAGGAAAAATCATGAATACATATAGATAATATAATACACATAAGGTTCAATTTGGGCTTGTCCCTTACGCACACGAACCCTTGCCAAAGAAACCATTTTCAAGGTTGAAAAGTATGTTCGAAAAGAGACATACTTCAAAAGAAGGTTTTCAAAAGTAGACATACCTTAAATCCCGTTAATATATTCCAAACATAAGCTCTGCACTTCAAAGCATCACTCCACATCCAATTTGAAGATTGCACAACTAAGATTTAAACTTTTTTTACCAATTTTCGTAGCTACAGTTAGTAGCTCTGAAGGCACTTCTCTGAACCTCCAAATCAAATCTCTACTATTCATATTTAAGACTTGTATGTTATGAATACTCAATTAAAATTTGGGCTCAATCCAACGGTTAGATTACCAGGAAATACCAATTGAATATGGCTAGTCAGAGTGAAAGTCTACAGAAAATACCAGGGTTTTCTCTAACTCTTCACCGCTCTTGATTTTATAGGGTTCTAGGGTGGATGAATTTATTCTAGTGTTTAGAAATGATATGATCTTGTAGAATTCAAAGGTTCATGATTAAAAGACTTACCTTAGAGGAAACCTCAGGAAAGTAGATCTTCAAACTAAACTCGTGACAATTTCTTGATTTTTCTTGATTGCAAGACTGATGTCATTGCGGTTCTTGAAGGATTGGAGTGCTTAGGTTCTTTAGGGATGGAGATAGAGAGAGTATAAATAGTTTCTTAGGGTTTATAATAGTGTTAGGGACGTTTTTACTTCAGATTATAATAAAATAAGGAGCCACAATTTGGGTAGGAAAAGGCTAAAAAACACAGCCCAAAATCTAAAAATTCTGCTCTGACAAGAGTTAGTAAAATAGGCATAACTCTTAGCACAGATATGGTCCATAAATGTTTGGGAAGGGATACAACTTTCTTGTTTTAAGTTTTCTCAAATTCCCAATAGATTTTCACGTAAACAGGATGGAAGTTAGACCTAAAATAAACTTAGTTGATTCTATCGAATCTCATGCACCTCACTATTCATCTTGATTTAAAAAAAAATTATTTCCACCCAAACTAATTCCGATAGTACTTCATATGGCTAAAATGTCTTAATACTCATTTATCATATTCACACATAACCCGGATTTACGGAGTGTTACGTTATCCCCCAATCAGTAATCGAGCAACATTCAGCCCAACCTTGTTTTCTGTATTTCTATCCACCATCAATGGCTAGCCCACCAAATTCCCTATCTTGCTAAGACCTCGAGCACTCCAATACTGGAAATCCAAGCAAGGAAGCTCAACCCAAATTAGAACTGAGTCAAGTTCCTCCCTCTGATACTCAATGTCCAAAGACCAAGCTTTGACAATAAATGGCTTATTGTCAAAGTTGTATATTCCCCCTCGTAGAACACTATCCAAGTTCTCTTTTGAATTGGTTCGCTCTAGAGTTATTCATTCTTCATCATTTCTATCTTGTTAATTCCAATTTCCCCCTAGATCCATTGGATGAAGCCATTCAAAATTAAGAAGGGAGGATGAGCTCCCAATTAAGGGTGTGCAAAAATCGATTTAACCGATAAAATTGAACCAATAAAAATGCTATTAGTTTATTTGGTATCGGGTTATTGGGTTAACAGTTAGTAAATGGTTTTGTATAATTTTTTATTAGGTTATCGGTTCGGTTTTCGATTTTAAGGATTTAGTTAATGGTTAAACGATAACCCAATAAGATTATATTAAATAACCTTTTTATTCCTAACTATATAACAGTGCCTTTAAATGTTAATTTTTTTTTTAAATACAACCTTTATTTCCTAGATTCTTACCACGTGCGACACTTATTTTCTCAAACAAAACTAGGACTTGCGAGTCTCGCCTCTCTCCCTCACTTATCAAATGAAACTAGGGCTTGCGAGTTCTCTCTTATCTCTTTAAAGTTCCTGGCTTCGTACTTTGTATCGTCTATATTACTAGCAGGCATTCTCATGAGAGTGTTTTTCATGGAGAAACTAACAGAACAAGCTAGAACTCATGTTTTCAAGGATATTTATATACCACAGGTATAGTTTGGCAGCCTTCCCTTTAATTTCTTGGTTGGTAAAGTAATAACTGACACATTCAATAAAATTAACTTTCACTTAGCCACATATTTTAATTTGCTTCTTCTTGTAATTTGTATAAACTTTTATGTATGAAGGCGGTGTATATATGAACAAATGAAAGTAAGAGAAAGCAAAAATAAAATTAGTAGAACATTTTGTCACGACCCGAGCTACGGGCCGCGACGGGTATCCGGGGCTAACCACCGAACACCGCTCGCTTACCTGCTTATCTGCTATTAATCGTACTATATGCTCATAATCATGTAAAACTGGAATCTTTCTGAAATACATTTGCTTTTATAAACATAAGCCCTTCGGCTATCCAAAATAATATATACAATCATATACATAAAAGCCATGGGACCAGACTATCCACACTGCGTATCTACGAGCCTCTACTAGAATACTAGACATCTGGACGGGACAGGACCCCGTCATGCCCAAAACATGAATGCCGTAT
>NW_026714668.1:0-22393 GCF_029784015.1 Lycium ferocissimum | reverse complement strand
ATAATTTATCATATTACTTGCAAAATATATAAATTCTCCACCGAAACCATAACTCGTCCAAAACTTCCCTTCTTCAACTAACATATTCGTAGCACATTATCATTTCTCATATTCATCAACAACAACCATAACTAGCACTTAAACAATGTATTTCCATAACCACATATCAACTATGTTAGAATGCATATGCTTTCCTACAATGGCATATATGCAATTCCAATGCCGAACTTAAATCGTTAAGTCTCCATTTACATTACAAGAATCACAACGACGCAACTAACACATTAAGCAAATTAAATTCATCATGGGTTTACCACCTAGCATGCCACGGCCAACATGCACTTTTTCCATTCCAATTCATTTTCATTCAACTTTCACTTCCAATACTAATTTCACAATAACCACAACCATAATACAAACGTAAAATTCAATACAATCACATTACACACTAAAACACCTACACGGCCACTCATGCATATCCTTCCTCCATGCAAACTTCCATATTTCTATGCTTTCAACTTATTTGCAAACACTACAACACAAACAAACCTTCAAAACACAATTAGAAAGGATGAATTCTTACCTTACACTTCCAACTTCTCTTCACTTCCTTAAGTTGTGCAAGCAACAAAACCAAGGCTTAATCTTCCAAACCAATTACACCAAGTCGAAAAGGGACCTTGAATTGGTATGATTGCCACAAGAAAACAACTTTGAAATCAAGATGGAAAGACTTGGAATTTTTATTTTTTTCTTTCTTGGTTCGGCCGAGAGGCTGTTTTTCTTGGAGTTCTTCAATTTTTTTTGTTTTGATCTTGCTTCTTGAATCTTCTTGAACTCTCACTCTTTATTTAATTAAGTGGTCACATGTGAAACACATGACCACACCATGGGCTTGGCCAAGCCTCAACATGGCCGGCCACCCCCTCTACTTTGGGCCTAAGTTTTCCAATTTTTTTTCTAAGCCCAATTGATGATGAAACGCTTTTGGAAATTCACGGGACCAATTTACGAGGTTCCAACTTTGCCCTTAGCCTTCCTTAATATTTCCGCGTCCATACTTCCTTAGACATCACATGTACATTAAGTAAGATCCAATCAAAACCTTACTTCTTGCCATACCAAGTTATTTCCAATTTTTACTCGAATACGCGCGCAAAATGCGAGGTGTAACAATATGGATAAAAGTGAAGAGAATTATGAAGTAAGAGTAATGTAGATGACTAGAAGCTATTATGATGATAATATGAATGTTATTATTGATGTTGGGAGTTGATATGTAATACGAGGAAAGTCGTATAAATAAAGGAGATCTTTGTCCGATTTTCTCTAGAATTAGTCATGAATGCTAATGCTATCCATCATCTAAAATGAGTATGCACTTCAATGAAGGTAGAACGCGAGCTTTGAAGAAGAACGCTCAAGCGATAGAATAGTCGCACGACGAGGTATGTAAGGCTAACCCTTCTTTCATAAGGCATGGTTCTTGGGCCAATTGTTAAATCTCATGAGTTCATGATACTTTCTAATGATCTTAGCTCTAGAAGCTATTAAGCCAATGATGCTTGGTGATACGATTGTACTAAGTTTCTTATACGACAGTAATGCTCTAAGGATAGAATGTATAAATGACGATAGTAAAGAGGGTAAGAGATAGATATGAACTAGTATGTATGTGTGCCTATGAGAGGCTATTGTGAACCCCGAGCTTACATGGCCGGGTAGAATATGATAAGTATGTATATGTATATGTATGTATGCCCATGAGAGGCTATTGTGAACCCCGAGCTTATATGGCCGGGTAGAATATAGTAAGCATGTATATCCTTATATAACGACGCGCGCACCACCTAGCTTGGGTACGAATAACAATAATAACCCCGAGCCTTGGTAGGGCTGCACCGAGCCTTGGTAGGGCCGGGTACGTAAAACCTCGAACCTTGTGGTCGGGTAGGCTATATAAATACTATATGTATGACATCTATATGAGTACGATTATGCTATGTATATTACATCTTTATGAGTACGACTATGTTAAGATTATGTAAGTGCTAAGTAAGGGCTATAAATACGCAATGTATATGATATGAGCATGAATATGAAAGGAGACATGAATACGAACATGAAAGTAGATACAGAAAGGTAAATGAGCAAGAATACAAATGTATGCACACGAGTATGAAATAGAAATGGAACGTCCTATGGAAACGTGTAAGTGCCATGATGATGATGCTATTATCTCCCACCTGTATTATTTCGGATGTTATCCTTTACGCTTCCATATTGATATTGATCATGCTTTACATACTCGGTACATTCTTCATGACCGACGTCCTTTTGTTTGTGACGCCATTTGCGTCATACCCGCAGGTGGCCGGGGAGACGATTTGATCCATAGCCGTACTATCTCGGGGACTACAAAGCGGGGCTCCATTTCATTCGGAGCCGCAGCTTTTGGTATATATATTCTTTTGTGTATATATTCATGGGCACGGCGGGTCTGTCCCGCCCATATGACATGATATGATGTACCCTTCTTAGAGGCTCGTAGACATTGTGTATATGGTTAGATATGTTCGCCTTGTCGGCCTATATTTGGGATGTTATTTTGTTCGCCTTGTCGGCGCATGTACCTGTATATGGGCATAGATGTTGTTGATGATATAAATATGTTATTGCTCGATGAGCTTAGAATGATGACGAACGAAAAGTATGATGTAATGATGTGGCTCACCTAGAATGTGAAGTATAAGTATGAAAAAGGGGTGCCCGGGTGGGCTAGGCACGGGTGCTCGTCGCGGCCCTCAAGTCGGGTCGTGACAAGACGGCCTCAGTCGGGTGAGGGATACCGAAACTCGAGTAGACATAAAAAAAAAAAAAATGGTATAAATGTCATAAAATAAGCTGATGTTATTTTCGCTACAGGATAGGAATGGAGGAGTCTTGACACAAGGATATTTGAAAAGGAAGAGTATGAAGATGGGGACAAATAAGGATATAGACATAAAGTGAAAGAAAGACTTATGGTAAGAAGTTTTCGATATGTATGCGTAGAGTTGAAAGGAGAGACGAGGAATGAAGTATGATCGAAGACGAAAATACTCGAAGATTGTGACGTATAAGGAGCCCCTTAAAAAGGGGGGGAGAGCATGTAATGATAGACTTAAAAGGGAATCGCGACAATTGGTAATCTGGAAATTTTTGAAAGAAAGAAAAACGCAACGCCCGTGGACGAAATAAGAGAAGCCCTTTGGATATTAGTAAATAGTTCATGGACCATTAATTGTATTATGAGAATATATGTTATGAAATTATATGAATCAACAAGGAATAATGATGGACGAAACAAGCGTCAACACAAAAAAAAAAAACCAAAGACAAGTATACTTTGTCGGAAAAATATGAGAGAAGGAAATAAAGAAAAGCTGTAGTGAGGATTCAAAAAATGTCACGAACTAACAAGTTGAGTAAATTCGAATCACGAGCACCCATAAGGGTAACTGGACCGCGATGGGTAATAAGCGATAAAGACACATTGTGCATATACATTGTTGGGTAAGTATTTGGAATGAAAGATTAAAGAGGGACCCTCCCGGAGTATTATAACACCCCATAAGATCAGTTGAACATTCGAGGATGAATGTTCTAAAGGGGGGGGGAGGATGTTATAGCCCGTACTTTTGTACGTTCGGATAATTCGAGATAATTGCGAGAAGTTAAGGGAAAGACCATTTTCTAAAGCTATTTTAATTTGCAAGTTGTTATGAATATTAGTTATGAATATTACTAGTATGAAAATATTGGGAAAGGCCAAGGGTAAAAAGAGAAATTTGCAAAATGACCAATGGAAATAATGTGGAAGGCTAGGGGCAAACTAGTAATATTGAGGAAAGACTAAGGGCAAAATGGTAATTTCACAAAATTCTGGAAAAAGAGAAAAAAAAAGAATAAGAAAAGATGACAAATAAGTCATCTTTTGCCACCATTTAAGAAAACTCTAGAAGAGGGCATGTGCCATGCACATGACCTTTTAATATATGGGATCACATGGAAGAATTCATCATATTTTTCATTCCAAAGTTTGGAAGACTCAAGAAAGAAAAAAAAAATTGAGAGAAAGAGCATGGAGAGTTTCGGCCATATGGAGGAAAAATGGACCATGGGAAATCTTGAGCAAAAAATTTATTTCTTCTTGAATTCCTACTAATTTGAGGGTCCTCTTCAACGTGGTATAATTATTATAGCAAGAAAGTTACTCTTGGTTGCAAGTTCATGATTCAAGACAAGAAGAGAATCAAGGAAAAAGGTAAGCATTAACCTTCTCTTATATGCTATGGATGGTTGTATATGTTGTGGTATGTAAAAAAATGAATGAAATTCATGAAACTTTGTGTTGAGAATGTGGCCGTGTATGTGGTGATGTAGCCGTGTGCATGTGTGGTGTAGGAGCAATGATTCAATTGTTTTATTTAGTGTTTTAGTAGTTGGTGTTGTGAGTTCTATGTTGACAATGAAAGAGTGATGATTTTAGTTGAAGTTGTAAAAGTTGGAGCTTGTCCATGTGGTGTTTATGTTGTGTAGGAAAGATGAACAAATTTCTATGTAGTAATTTGATTGTCGTTGTTATGTATTTTATGATGGGAATGAGAGTTTGATAACTTAAATTGATGTTGGAATTGTTATGAGCTGATTTGGAGGCCAATATGATTTTGGTGTTGTTTCTTTATTTATGAATATAATGTTGCTAATGTGTGTATTGTTGAGGAAGTTTATGAATTTGGAAGGTAAAAATGTGTTGGTGATATTGTTTGTTGAAGTTGGAGGATTCGGGTGGTATGGAATCATTATGAGTATTGTAAGTGTTGTTGGAATTGTTGTTAATAATGTGGCCGAGTTGTATCTCGGGGATGGTGTATTTACAGGGGAATGATGCCGAAATTTCAGAATATAAGTGAATTTATTTGAAAGATTAAGACAAGTATTGGTTAAGATTGAATTCTTAAAACTTTATGATCAATGTTTGGTAAATGTGACCGATTGTAGATTTTGGAGAAAACGGGAATTGAATCTGGATGAGCGTAAGGCGCGACTAAGGTATGTAAGGCTTACCCTTTCTTTCTCTTGGCATGTCCTTGATGTGATAGGTTATGATTGGAACCTCGGAGATGATTCTACTCTTAGGAATCCGAGCTTAAATTTGTTCCTTTTTCATTCAATGGAATTGAATTAGATACCTTATGTTTTGTTGGAAAAAAATAACTTAAACATCTTTAACTTTCACAAATGGAACCAAACTACTTTAAGGCCTTCACAGGTGGTTCCATAAAGCTTAACGTCCGTAATTTCCGTACGCCACCTCGACGTGACCCGAGGTGGGCCCACAATTCCCGAGACCTAACTGTATTGCTCTATTTGGCCGATTTTCGTACAATAATTAAGGGTAAACTTTTGGCTATCATTCCGAGTTTGTTATGATTCGTATGCATTCTCTGGTATAAGTATCTGGAAATTCTGATACAAGTGTTTTGCTTTGACTATTCTGATATAAATATTCCGATATAAGTATTTTGATATAAGCATTCTGACGTAAGTATTTTGATACAAGTGTTCTGACACAAGTATATGGTACAAGTATTTTGATATGAATATTTTGATATATGTAATCTGATATGAGTACTCCGCTACGAGTATTCTGATATAAGTATTGTGATGTAAGAGTTCTGATATAAGCATTCTGACATGAATATTCCGATATAAGTATTCTGGTAAAAGTATTTTGATCTGGATATGTAATCTGATATAAGGATCCTGATGTGAGTAATCTGTTATGAATAATTTGCTACGAACATTCTGATAGGAATATCTTCTGAGAACTACGATGTTTTGGTTGTCGAGGGACGGGGAGTATGATTGTTTTATTGAGTCTTCGGATGTTGGTAAGTGTGTGTGTGTTCGTTGGGTCCGGATATGTGTGCATATGGTTTGAATTTTGGTATGTGTGCATATGGTTTCTCACGACCCGCTCGTGCATGTCTGAGTATGTCTCCTTTCACTGAGTCCCGGGCCAGGACATGTTCTCGTGCGCATTCCACTGCATTGTTCACCGAGACCCACCAGTAGAGGGCCGGGACATGTTATATGATGATGGCGCCAGATCCGGACCGGATCCCCTCTACCGAGTCCCTTATTGAAGGGCCGGGACACGTTATCCACCGAGTCCCTCACTGGCGGGCCGGGACACGTTACATGCATACATGACGGTTGATGTTGGCATATATGATTACATTCACCGAGTCCCTCACTCGAGGGCCGGGACACGTTATGCATATGTGACATATTTACCGAGTCCCTCACTCGAGGGCCGAGACACGTTATTTGTGTCACGACCCAACCCCGTGGGCCGCGGCCGTGTCCCCTACCGGACACCCGTACGTACCTACGCGTCGATCGGCATACCCAAACAGCTAATTCCGTTTAGACATACATAAATTCATACAGATATAAAATGCACCGCACGAAAATATATATATACTTAAACCTGTACATAAGCCGTTAGGGCTATCATAGTAAACAGAATTACTCAAATCGCAGACTCGTACTTACTTATTAGAACAGTGACAACCCACAAACATGTATACGTGCCTCTAACATACGGAACAGAATCGAGAGAAGACGGGACGGGGGCCCCGCCGTACCCAAATGACCATATGTACAAAACGGAACAAACAACGGAGAGAAGATATATACGAAAAATATCGACTCGGATCAAAAGGAGCACTCTCCAACAGCGGAAACGGTACCCTAAGCTGGTGGCGTATCTCGAGGTGCGTCTGTACCTGCGGGCATGTAGCGCAGCCCTCGAAGAACAGGGGGTGAGTATGAAAAATGTACCGAGTATGCAAAGCGGAAAAGTAACAAGTATAATCATAGTCAAGATATAGAACGGACGTATGTAACGGACGGAGCTATAGTCAGAGTCCGAAGTACAAAAGGTAATACCTTGTCCGAGACCTCAGAAAACATAATGCCAAAGGATAAGTGATGCACATCTGATAATATAACGTCATATGAACATATATCGTGTCCCGACCCTCTGATAAGGGACTCGGTAGGTGAGATCATGCATAACAAAATCATATATCATATATACAGATAACGTGTCCCGGCCCTTTATTAAGGGACTCGGTAATATGGAATCATGCATGTCAGAACCATATACCATGTATACATAACGTGTCCCGGCCCCTCTACTGCGGGTCTCGGTGAATAATAATCATGTGCCGCCACGGCCACCATCCCCGTATCATCATATCATAATCATATGCGGATAACGTGTCCGGCCCCGCAAGTACGAGGGACTCGATGAATAGTGCAAAAGTGCGCACGAGAACATGTCCTGGCCCGGGCTCGGTGAAAAGACATACGTAACTTGCACGAACGGAGTGAGTGTGGAAACATATGCATATAAATCCAGACTCAACAGACAAACCAAATCATAAGCCATAGAACGTACCTTTCATAAATCGCGACGAATTATGTCAGGCAGAATTTCTGAGATTGTTCGTACATAACAAATATACCATGGGGTTCAACAGAATAGTCGAATGGTAGTTCTTTAACAAATAGAGCAGGTTCAAATGACGATCATTTCCAAAAAGTCGGACGTCAATCATAGTGTATATATATATGCCCTTTTTTGGGATGGCACGATTGTTTATATCAAATCATGCTTCAAGAATCATAACGCATATCAAAACATATTATAGACTCGTCACATTTATCATTTGACAAACGGAGCATTTATCGAAATTTCTTTTAAGAATCGAGTAGGAACAAGTCAAACAAGGCCATAGTAAGAGGTCTCGGAATTGTGGCCCACCTCGGAGGTAAATCGAGGTGGTGAACTCAAATTATGGATCATAAACCTTATGGAATCATTCATGAGAGTTTTGGGACAATCCGAGTCCATTTGTGATGATTACATACATATAAGTCACTTTGATGACATTTTATAAGGAAACTAGTTCAATTGCGGCGAAGAAATGGGGCCAATTTCAATCTCGGATTTCAAGAGACAGGGTCATATCTAAGGCTCGCGTCCGAGCCTAATATGTTTAGAACATGCCAAAGAATGAAAGGGAAGACTTTGCATACCTTGGTTATGCTTTACGCTCGTCCAATTTCAATTCCGTTTCGTCAAAGTCTACAAATGGTCATTGTTACCAAATGTGAGTTTTAAGCTTTTATGAACTCAATTTAAATCCATACTTGTCTACCGAAATTTCGGCAGCATTTCCCCTACATATATAGCATCCCCGAGAATTTGACTCGGCTAAAACAATCAACACAAATTACAATATAACACAACTAGTCTACTTTTCGACATAATACAATGATTTTCATTTCGACTTCACATTTCCAAATCAATACCAACATGCTCTCATTCATTACTAATCAAGATCATTACAATATAATCCGGAAGCATTTCATAGCATTTCTACAATATGTTCTCAAGATATATGAAATATACCAACTTCCCACCAAAGCCATAATTCACTCAAACCTCCAAGTCTTAACATAAATATTCACAACACATTTTTATCTTCCAATTTCACTTACAAAAATCACCATTTGCATATTACAACTTCAATTCTTATACTTACATAAACTATATAAATCGCATACTTTCCGACAGCAACCTAACAACAAATTCTTCATGTTAACTTAAACCATTATTCTTCCCTCTACTTCACAAGGCCTTAACAACACAATTAACATAGCAAACAAAATTAATTCATTTTCATTTCAACTTCCATACCACACGGCCAACATCTAATTTCCCAACCTCCATCAAATTCATTCAACTTTCATTTCCAACATGAATTCCATCATAACCACAACTAGAATACAACATAGAATTCAACTCATCTTAACTACATAGCAATGCATGTTCACGGCCACATGCACTTACACACACACACGGTCATGCTTCAACATTCACAACTTCAACCAAAGTCATCAAACTTCTATTTCCGATATAGAATACACAACAACTACAACTAGAATATAACCTAAAATCAACTAGTCTTGGCTACATAACACGTGCATGAGGCCAAGTCATGAAGTTTTCATATTTTTGTGAATTCTATCCATTACTCCATACTACAACACAAACAAATCTTCCATAACACATAAAGAACATGAAATCTTACCTTCTTCCAATGAATTCTCTTGCCACCAAAGCCACTTTCTTGCCAAACTAATTATACCACGTCGAAGAGCGTCTTGAACTTGTTAAGAATTTACGAAGAACAAGATTTTTGGATGGAGCAAAAGGGCTTGGAATTTTTTTTTTCTTTTCTTTTCTTTCTCTATGGCCGAATGGCCTATGCTTGTTTTGCTCTCTCTTTTTTTTTTTTCTTGTGTGTTCATGAATAGTCTAGAATGAACCATGGCCCCTTTTATTAATTAAATTTGTCACATGATTTAATGAATCATGGGCTTGGGCTATTAATTGGCCATGGCCGGCCACCCTTATATGTTGGGCCTCATTTTTTTTTCCAAGCCCAATTAGTTGTAGATCTTATTTGGTAATTCCCGAAATTAATTCCCAAAATTCCAATTTTGCCCTTAGGCCTTCTCCATTGTTTCCGCATTCAAGTTTCCATAACCGGCATACACATACTAAGAAAACCCAAACATGGCCTTATTCCCTACAAGTCAAGGTTACTTCTAAATTTTCAAAGACGCAAAGATGCCGGATATAACATCCTCCCCCCCTTTAAAACATTCGTCCTCGAATGTTAAATCTACCTTATAGGTTTTGCAAACCTTTCGGGGAAGGTCTTCTTGCCAATTACATACTCGCACTTGATCAAAGTACTCGTAAGGGCCTTCACCTTCCAAATACTCCTATCACTTCTCGATACTAGGGCTGTTCGAAATACTAATTAATCCCGCGGTCCGTACAATCTTAAATGGAACATATGGCGGACAGAACCTTAATTAGGACTAGAAGATTAGACGGACATCAGACGAAGTCATATCCAGTATCAGAAGTACAAAAGTACAGCAGACAGAATCATACTCCGACATTACATCAGACAGGTTCATGATCAGAGCCAGACGTACAGAAATATGTCAGACAGATCCGTGATCGGAGTCAGACGTATAGAGGTTTATCGGACAGGTTTGAAATCGGAGTCTGACGTACCGAGGTATATCGGACAGAATTATGATCAGAGTCAGACGTACAGAGGTATATCAGACAGAAACGTGATCAGATTCAGAAGTACAGAGGTATAATAGACGGAATTTCATCAAAAGCAGGGGCGCAGAAGTATAACACACAGAATCACATTCAGACTCAAACCACTTCCATTCACCTCAGGGTCTTACAGAAATTTCTCTGTCATCGTTTCACCACTCACTCAGACATATATATTTTTTTGGATCCTTCCCAGGGGGTCACCCATCCCAGAATTGGCTGCGGGTCTTAGCACGCTTAACTTCAAAACTTTTATGCGTTCTGATGCGTTATCGCTAATATAACTGCGTCAATTTCCCCCACACGACCTTTGTCACGTAATTTAGGGCAGGTCGGGGCCTTAATAAAATTTTCGGAAAACTTTCGTAGCGGGTCCCACCCCGGTCTAAACTATACAATTATCATATCGCCCTTTCCTAATCCTTAATGTCTATTTCCATACGTATATATATATATAGTTGTCTCAAATGGTCTTTTCCTTACTTTTACGGGACACCCGGAAAGGAAGAAATCACGCAATATAGTAGAGTATGAATCTATCAATACACATATTTCTCAGAAAAAAGATTAATAATATACACACGGGTCCACGTTTGGTGCCACACTGGTCTGGCTGGGTAGTCGAGAGCATATACGCGTTTTGAAGGACCGCCAAGGCGGGAGCTCCGCTCCGACCTCTGCCGCGACTCGGCGGTGCCGGCATACCTCGCCCCGTGGGGCGCCGCAGCTGGTTGAAGAAGGAGAAGATGAGTCGGTGGCCCGACCGAGTAGCGTGAGCACTTTGAACCACCCTTTGTATGGGCACTCCTCATAATGTGGCCACGGCGGCCGCACGACGAAACGAGGCACGGTGGCGGACGACACTCTCCGGATGATGCACTGCCACAATGGGGACAGCGAGACATAGATAGCCTCGTCGGCCAGAACCCTTGCTTTGTTGCGAATCAAGGCCCTAGAACTCTGGCTTTGCTCCGGAGACGGACACCAACGTCATCAAAACGTACTGCAGACGGGACTGGCCACCCCGGTCCGACGGAGGAAGAAATCTACCAGACTGCTGCTGAGGCCGTCCGCCTCGGGAATCTCCGGAATACTCCGCAAACCTGGCCCTCTTGGGCCGTCTCTGTCCTCCCCTACCGGCCCAGTCCCTCCGCATGCCGATCCTCTACACCCTGTGCATAGGCCTGTAACCGGGCGATGTCCATACCGATCTGCTTATTTGCCGGCCCGCCATGCAACGGTCAGCAAATAGGGGTCCAACCCTATCACGTGCGGTGCATTACGTCCTCCATATCGGCTACGATCGTCGGCGCATATCGGGCCGTAGAATCAAACTCCAAATTATACTCTCGAATACTCACGCCTCTCTCTCCTGTAATGCAAAAAAACCGGTCTTCTCGCCCGCCGCGGCTGGGTGGTAAAAAGTGGCCGGGAAGGCGGGTAAATTCATCCCATGTGGGCGGGGAAGCACTCACCCCGGACAGCCCCCCGGGACTCATACCAATTAAGGGCGACATCTCGTAACTTTGTGTGCGGCAAGCTCGACAGACTCGGTCTCGAAGCCCCGACCGATCTCAACGAGCGCTGCATCCGGCCGAATAAAGTCATGGGGGTCCTCGTCGGGCTTAGACCCGAAAAACTACGGGGGGCTACATGTCGAAATCACGAACTCTCGAGCTATCACGCGCTATCGTCGTCATCGTCCTCTCCGCCCGCGTCCGCGGCTTTGTCCGCCACTATCGTCGTCAACAGCGTCTTGCCTCCCTCAACGTCTGTCCTCCGCCCCGGGAGCGGGCGCCGGCGGAAGCCGAGGGGCACCTCCGGCCTCATGCGGTGGCGGAGTGGCGAACCCCTCCGGCCGAAGTACAATACCGGGCGTAGTCCAAGCACGAGCCGGAGTAACTCTCCATTTCTTATTTGGTAATTCAAAGAAATTAATTTCCAAAATTCCAATTTTGCCCTTAGGCCTTCTCCATTGTTTTTCGCATTCAAGTTTCCCATAACCGGCATACACATACTAAGAAACCCCAAACATGGCCTTATTCTACAAGTCAAGGTTACTTCTAAATTTTCAAAGACGCAAAGATGCCGGATATAACAATTTGTACATGTGATGTATTCATGGATCGGTCGTACGTCCGCGGCAATACACGGTACGATGTCCTACGAGTATGCATGCATGGGTACGTATACGCATATGTGATACATGATATTGGCATACGCAACGATTACATCTCACCGTGTCCCTCACTAAAGGGCAGGATACGTTATGTGTATATGTATATGATGACGTATGATCTTTGTTGCCGCACGGTCGCGTATATTGGAAAGTAAGTATTCGGCACTTGGATGACTTATCTTTTACGTACTTTTTCTGTCCTATGACATCGGTATACTTACATATGATACGTAGCCAGGATAAGTAAGTATTTTGGCATTGGATGTTTGTACCCGGTTCTGCGCTTTTGTTCCGGTTCGATTACGTTTTTACGTATTTCATGCCTTACATACTCGGTACATATTCCGTGCGGAACCCCTCTTCTTCGGCTGCGTTCATGCCGCGCGGTACTCCCGGATGATTAGCGACCATTACGAGAAGATGTTCCAGGCGGGTTGGCAGCTCCACTTGCTCTGGGTGTTCGGAGTCGAGTTTGTATGATATGCTTTATGGATGGATGTTAGAGACTTTGCAGACAGCGTCGTGGGTATTGGTTGTCAGTCTGTGTGCAGCTCCATCAGCTGATATGGCGGTCTGTGTTATGTAATGAAATATGTATAATTTATAGGTTTGTTCGATTTAAAGGCTACGAGAAAAGAGATTGCTGAAAATCTTGCTATGTATTTTATCTTATTTGATTTAAAAAGTTTGGCGTGATTGGGTATGCGGTAAGAGTCTAAGGGTTCGCTCGGCCCTAAGTAAGGGTCGGGTGCCCATCACACCCTAATAAGGTTAGGGTGTGACAGGTGAAGAGTGAATGAGAATCATCAATATGTAGATATGTTGTGTTGGCCGAAAATGATCATGGAATATGACAAAGAGCGCATTAATATTGCTTAATGTTTTAGTCGTTGTCGTTATGAATTCTATGTTGGAAATGAATGTTTAATACCGAAATTGATGTTGTAGCAAGCGGACTGATTTGGAGGTTGTTGTATATTTAATGTAATTTATATATTGATGAGAATAGCATTGTTAGAATGTGAATTGTGGATGCAAATCATGATTTGAAAATGAGAAATGTGTTAAAGTGAGGTTCTCGGGTTTGGGGAATGATTTCGGGTGGATTGGAGAAATTGTTGGATTGTTGGAAGTGTTATATGAATTGCTTAGAATGTCTTTAAATATTGTTGGTATGGGTTCGGGTTAGTATTTGAATGTATAAGCGTCGATGTTGGCTTGAAGGTAAGCTTCTGAATTGAATTTATGAATGTTGTTGAATGATGGAAAAGAGAGTTATTATTGTTGTATTGCCTTTCAGATTGATTATGGATGTTGCTAGGTTGGTTGTTGTTGTTGTTGTTGATTGATTTGGCCGAGTTAAATTCTTGGGGTGGCCTATTTACGGAAATCTTTGCCCAATTTACGTAGAATTAAGTGAAATTGGAATTAAATGCCCAAAATGTCTCTAGCTAATGTTTGGCATCTTATGGCTTATTTGTAGACCTTGGGCAGCCCGGATGTAGGTTGGATTTAGCTTGAGTTTGGATCATATTGGAGAGCGTTTGAGGTATGTAAAGCAACCTTCTTTCTTTGGCATGCCTTAATTAAAAATAGGCTATGACACGAATTTCGAGGAAACTCTATTCTCGCAATCCGAGCATGTCTATGATACACATGTTTCTTGATATTCATATGTTGATGTTATGAAATATTGATCCTTTGTCCTTGGAATTATTGATTTGTAAAGGTTGCATGAAAGTTTGGTTTTTAAAGAGTTTATTCTTTAACGATTCAAAAACTACAAACGCCCATAACTTTCACAGAAAAGCTCGGATTGCCTTGAGATTTTCGTAAGGTTGTATGATGTTAGACGAGTATGTTTTCCATAGGCGGGCCCAGCTCGGGTCTACACTCGTCCGTGGGTCCCGCGACGTTCCTTTATGTAATTTCGACAACTTTTGAAAGAAAATGTTGTAATTATTATTCCGACTTCAAATATGACTATCTTATTTATATATTGGATTTATGACAAGGATTTTATGCATATGATTCCTCACGACTCCGTTCGTGCATTACGGCCTATATCTTTCGCCGAGTCCCGGGCCGGTTCGTTGTCGTGCGCACTATGATATACTCGGTGTTATCTGTGTTATGGTTCGCCGAGCCCCTCGCTCGAGGGCCGGGTTCCCTTATATTTGGTGTTATCTTGTGTTTGGCGTTATCTTGTGTATGATATGTGACGGGGATACGGAGATTTGAAACTTTACGGCGTTATCTTGTGTTATGGCGCCATCGACGCGGGCGACCATATTTTCTGTGCCCTATGCATAATTCGTATTTTTAAAGTAAACATTCTGATATTTTGGATTTGCGCTTATTTTCTGTATTTCGATTTCGATTATGACTTAGATTCATTTTCTGTATATTCTGCTTTGCATATTCAGAACATATTTCGTACTGACCCCCTTTCTTCGGGGGCTGCGTTTCATGCCCGCAGGTATAGACGCACAGTTTGGTGATCCACCTGTCTAGGACACCCTCTCTGCTGTTTGGAGTGCTCCCTCTTTTTCCGGAGCCTATATTTTGGTATATATCCGTTTGTTGCATTTGTATATATTTGTTCGAGGGTACGGCGGGGCCTTGTCCCGTCATATGATTCCGTTTGTCGTTTAGAGGTACGTGGATATGTATGTGGGTCGTGCCTATTCAATACGCATGTGTGTTTGTATATATTACGTTTTGGGCGATCCTATTCGTCGTGGCGGCCTCGTCGGCTCGCATTTGTACATGTTTTGGGCCGTTGTGCCACTTGATAGCCTTGTTGGCTTCTGATATATATATGGCTGCGTTTGAGATATGTTGCGACAGTTTGATATGATCTGAGACAGCGTTTGACATTTGTTTCTGTATAAACTGGTTGTATGTGATTCGGATCCGACGATTGTGTTTGGGTGCCCAAATCGGGCACTAGTCACGGCCTACGGGGTTGGGTCGTGACAACAATAACGTCATTAAACACCAAACATTAGCTAAAGGCATTCAGGAACCCGATTCCAAGCGAACACCAAATTCTACAGAAATTTGGGCAACATTTCCCTTATAAATACAACAACCCCGAGAATCCAACTCGGCCAAATTCATCAACGACAATACCAACAACCATACTAACAACATCAATAATCAATTCGAAACGCATTCGAACATTAATAATTCTTATCCACATATTTCGACAACATTCCAATTATTTCCAATACAACTTCATACATACAAACCACTATATAATCAAACTAATATTAATGCTCACACGTTCAGTTACTAATCCGAAAACCATTCAAACTATATTTCAAACAACCCAACCAACACTCCAACTTACATCTTAAAAAACACCCCAAACCGAGAACAACACAACACACATTCCTCTCTCCGATTCATGAATTACATCAATACTCCATACTTAAACAATGTCATTCTCTTAAGTATAAAAATTACATCAAATTCATGTTGACTTCCAAATCCGCCCATAACAATTACAACATCAACTTGAATCATTAAACTCTCATTTTTATCCTAGAACTCATGACAACAATAACCAAATTACCACATAAGATCAATGCTGTCACACCCTAATTTCCGACAGGGTGTGATGGGCACCCGGCCCTTACTTAAGGCCGAGCGAACCCGGTCGACTCTCGTAATACTCATAACCATGCGGGCCCGTTAAAACATGACACAAGTACGTAAAGAATTTTTTTTTTCGAAAACAAACATGCCTTTCATTTTTATCAAATCAAATAAACTAGCATGTATGAAATGTTCGTAAACATATGAAGTTCGTAACATAATGCATAATAATACATCGGCTTACATATTTGCTTACAAAAGCGACATATCGTACACACGACTTTTATACGCAAAGTCTCTAACCAAAATCTCGGATACCATACAAAAGCACTCGGACTCGGCGACACTCGGAGGAAATGGAGCTCGCCAATCCATTTGGAACATCTTACGTTAACATCACCTACTCATCTGTGGGTATACAACGCGGCATGAAACGCGACCCCAGAAAGAAAGGGGGTCGATACGGAATATGTCGAGTATGCAAAAGCGAGAAGTACGAGAAAGTCATAACCGAAGTCGGGGGTACGAAAAGTGAGCACAATAGCCGAATACCAAAGTGCTTGCATCCGACATACAAATCATACATAAAGGTACGAGAAGACAAATATGATAATCGAGAATGCCAAAATGCTTCGCTTTCTTTTGAAAAACATTTGTCTCATACATACGGAAAATCAAACACATCATATGGTGACATTTAACCGAATGCCGAGGAACGTACGGCCCGATCCATAAATAATACGATAATGTCGAGGAATGTACGGCCCGATCCATATATAATATAATAATGCGAGGAACGTACGGCCCGATCCATATATAATATAATAATGCCGTAGGAACGTACGGCCCGATCCATATATAATAAAATAATACGGGAACGTACGGCCCGATCCATATATAATATAATAATGCCGAGGAACGTACGGCCCGATCCGCATATAATATAATAGTCATAAACATACCGTACCTAGCCCTCTAGCGAGGGACTCGGTAAATCAAATCATATCGTCATTTTATCACATATCATATTGTATCATCAGATCATCACATATCATATCATATCATATCACATACGGTCCGTAATGGGACCCGGCGGATAGAACGTGGTCGCCACTCCGTCCGGGCGCCACACACATCATACTTCGGAATATTGTATACCTCCGAACACATCATATAAGTATCACATCATACTTCGAGAACACATCATACTTCGGAATCACATCATACTTCGGAATCACATCATACTTCATAATATAGCATACTGCGCACGATAACATACCGGCCCGGGACTCGGCGAAAGAGGTAATAACAGAATGCACGAGCAGAATCGTGGGAAATCACATGCAATACAAACACTTACAAAGACCCAACAGCATAATCAAAGCGAACTATTATTTACAAACCAAGATAATAGCCAAATCAGATTTTCTTCCGAATATTACTCGGGAACATATCAAACCGAACTTCAGAAACCATAGTCACGTATCAAAATCACGCATGCAAAAATCCTCATTTCGGACTCAACGGATAATTAAGTAATCATACTCGGGGTCGGAAAGATAGTCATATTAAATTCTTTCAAAAATAGGTCGTTAGAACCAAACATAGAAAAGTCGTGGGACCCACGGACGGCGTCAACCCAATCCGGGCCCGCCTATGAAAATTAAAGTCATTACTCGTCATGAAATCATTTGCGAAGATGTCAAAGCGATCCGAGCTCTTTCTTGAAAGTTACGGTCGTTCGTAGTTTCAGAATCATTTAGGAACAAAACACTTTTGAAAACAAAACTTTTATGCAACTTTTGAAATTTAGTCATACAAAAGACAACAGGACCATAATTCGACTAGATTAAGAATACGAATATCAAGAAACAAATAAGAATCGTTTACGAGCTTATCAAAGTAATCCGGTTCTGTCTATGAAAGTTACGGACATTTGTAGACATAAGATCCCCCCGAGCAAACCGTATACATAGCCGAGTTCAAATCCAATCATATCAAAGACATACGGATCCATAGCTTGACCACATTAAGGATGCCAACATCAAGAAGCAAATATGAATCATAAACATGCTCGATTTTACGAATAGAATTACCCAGAAGCTTCATAACATATCATACTTAGCCATATCTAAGACATGCCAAAAGAAGGAAAGGTAAGCTTTACATACCTCGATCGCTCTCAAGCTAATCCAAATCAAACCTATGTCTCGGACTCCCCAAGATCTACATAACATCAATAAATACCAATGTCAACTATAGGCATTTAGGAGTTCATTCCCAAACTAGCACATAATTCTACAGAAATTTGGGCAGCACTTCCCCTGTAAATGCACCAACCCCGAGAATTCAACTCGGCCAATTCTTCAACCACAATACCAATAACCATATAAACAACATCAATAACCAATTCGAAACGCATTCTAACATTAGTACTCGTTTCTACACAATTCGACAACATTCCATTTTCGTTCAATTCAACTTTCTACATTCAAAGCAATATCAATGCTCGCATATTCAAATACTAATCCGAGACCACTCAAACAAGTTTCAAGAACGCTTCAAACAATCCATACAATATTCAAACAATCCAAACAATACACCATGGAACCCGTAACCTTCCAACTTCCATAGGAACCACAACAACACATTTCTTTCTTCAAAATTCACAAACTACACCAACAAACCACACTTTAACAACATTATTATCATAAATACAAGAAATTACATCTAATTCGCATTAGCTTTCAAAACAGCCCAACATGATTGTAATTTCACTTTGAACCATTAAACTTTCATTTGCATCATAGAATCCACAACACAACGTCCCAAACATACTAAATAAAATTAGTTCTTCATTCTTAACCAACACCACATATACACGGCCAAATCCACAACAATTATAACTTCAACCTGAATCATTCAATACCTTCATTCTCACCACATAATCCATAACAACAACAACCAAAATACTACACAAAATTAGTTCAACATGTCTATGCCAAATCAGCCCATTTTCGGCCACACATCACATACATAAATTTCATGACTTTCATCCATTTTCACACACTACAACAACACCCAAACATGCTAAATACAATTAATTAATCACTCCTCCTACACAACACATACCACACAGCTACCATACTCACACACACGGTTCAACTTCAACATCCATATTTCCATGAATTTCATTCATTTCCACCTACTATAACATGCACAAACCACTTATAACATGTAAAAGAAGATTAAACCTTACCTTCTTCACTCTCTCCTTCACTCACGGCTAGAATTGTTCAAGGCAACAACGAACGATTTAATTGCTCCAACAACTACTCCACGTCGTGAGGACCTTCCGATTAGTGGAAAAGCTAGAAGAAAAGAATTTTTCATGATAAAAAATTTAGGGACCATTTTTGGTCATCCATGGCCGAATGCTCTCCCTAATTTTTCTCCAGGTTTCTTGAATATTCTAAGGTGGAAAAATGATGAATACTTGCCTTAGTTAGTCATCCATGATATATATATACTTAGTCCCAACAAATATAATATGCACACATGGCCCCCCTCATAATTTGCACTAATTAAATTTGGCCAACCAAGAGGGGGAGAGGGCCCCACACCCACACATGGCCACATATGGCCATTTTCATGAAATAATTAGTTTCCAAAATTTCACTTCTAGCCCTTAATTTTCATGAAATGCCTCACTTTCCATAATTCACTTTTGACCCCAAATTTTCCTTATTCCAAGTTTACCCTTAACACTCCATGCCAATGAAAACATGAATATGCAACTTACGCACTTTTAACAAAATCGGAAGAAATTACAACCTTGTCCTTAACTCATCATGACTAACTTGGATTATCCCAATGTACCAAAATACGGGATATAACAAATGCATTCTTTGTTACACAAGGGAGGGGGTATTCGGCCACCACCCCAACATGCCAACTTCATGATTTTTAATCATTTCAACACTCTACAACAACTAAACATGCCAAATACAATTAATTCATCACTCCAACACACCACTACATGCACACGGCAAACACCCACACACACGGTTCAACATCAACATCCATATTTTCATGATTTTCCTTCATTTCCACACTTCACAACATACACAAACCATGCATATCATATAAAAGGGAAGATTGAACCTTACATTCTTCACTTGATTCTTCAACTTAGCTAGGGCTTGTTCTTGCAAGAATAAGTGTTTTGTTTGTTCCAACAACTATTCCACGTTGAAGAGGACCCTCCAATTAGTAGAGAAACTAGAAGAAGATATTTTTGTGATGAAGATTTTGATCTTCAATTTTTCATCCACCATGGCCGAATGGCCTTTTCTTGGCTTCTCCAAGCTTCTTGATTTTTCTCTAAGGTGAAAATGATGAACATGACTTAATTAGTCATCTTATGTCCACTTATATAATTAACACATGTGGCCCATGGCCCACACATGTGCCACACGGCCATAGCTCTCAATTTCATGAAAAATAATTTCAACTTCTAGCCCCAAATTCTCATGAAATGTTCAACTTTCCATAATTCACTTTTAACCCCAAATTTTTCTTATTTCAAATTTACCCTTAACACTCCATACCAATGAAAAGATAAATATGCAACTTGTGCATTAAACAAAATCGAAGGTCAAAATTCTCAACCTCGTATCCTGGAATGGTCTTGTCCTTAACTTTCGTGGTTAACCCGGATTATCCCAATGTACAAAATATGGGATATAACAATGATTATGGCACCGAGTCCCATGATGGGCCGGGTACGGTATACGTGTACACGACTTTATTCACCGAGTCCCATAATGGGCCGGGTACGGTATATGATAATGATATGCATGAATTCATTTGTAAGGCACGGGTACACCGACTTCTTGGCTATTATACTTGTCTCGGAATCTACTACTTCGGTTTATGATCCTACTTTACCGTATTTCATGCTTTATATACTCGATACATATCTCGGCATCGACCCCTTTCTTCGGGGTGCGTTTATGCCCGAGGTACGTACGCTCGTTTTGGTAATCCGCCGACTAGGATTTCTATTGCCTATCTTGGAGTGCTCCATTGTTCCGGAGCCTAGATTTTTGGTACAGATCCCTTTGATGTATATATATGTTTATCCAGGGGTACGGCGGGGCCCTGTCCCGTCATATGTTACTGTTGATACTCTTAGAGGTCTGTAGACATATGTGTGGGTTGTATATATATGTTGTCCAGCCGTGTTAGTATGACTTATGTTTTGGGACGTTCCCATTCGTAGTGGCAGCCTTGTCGGCTTGCGTATGTATATATGTTTTGGGATGTTGTGTGTAGTGGCAGCCTTGTCGGCTTGCGTATATATAGTTGGGGCGTTCCCACATGTTATGACAGCCTTGTCGGCTTGTGTTCCATGTTATCTGTTGATGTTTGTAACTCCCCAGGAGACAGGTTGCTTTGTATATTCATATATGCGACAGTTTTTGAGACGATGTCCTTTTTTTTGGGTTGGTTCCTTATCATGCTAGTTGTGGATTGATTATAGTTAACAGGTATGTATACGAGTGTCCAGCTCGGGCACCAGTCCACTGACCTACGGGGTTGGTCGTGTAAAAAGTGAGGTATCGAAGCGATTCATCATCCTCGGAGTGTCTACGGCACCGTGTCTAGTAGAGTCTTGTTTATCGGTGTGTGTTGTGCACCACATCTATAAACGGGAAGCTACGGGACATTTAGGATGTTATCTTTCCTTCTTACTCTAGATCATGCGATAGAGTCATTATCGTGATAATTCCTAACGGATTATTATGTTTACGAGCGATGCCACCAAGGAAAGCGACACCGCCCGGAAGGGCAAGTCGGTAGCAGAGAGACTAGCCGCACCGGGAGAGTTACTAGGGCCTGTTCCCGGCCTATGCACGAGATTGTGCTCCGATCGAGCTTTGCTACACCGCCACCACCGAGGAGGAGCTTAGAGCGACGGCAGTGCGAGATGGGGCGGCTCCACGCCGACTCTCCCCGAGGCTCCCATTCCGAGCCTCCAGTGTTATATCCCGCATTTTTGTACATTGGAACAATCCGGAATTAATTATGATAAGTTAAGGACAAAACTAGTCCGGATACAAAGTCGATTTTTGACCTTTGATTTTATTTGAGACATAAGTTGTGCATGAATTTGTTGGCATGGAACAATTAGAAAAATTTGGGACCAAAAATGGAAATGAAAGTTGAAAATCATCCATTTTCCATGTTGTGGCCGTGTAAGTGTGGGAGTTGGCCCACCTGGTGTGGACAATTTTTTAATTGGTCCAACACTTGTGTGGGCCAAAGGACACTTGTGCACT
>NW_026714667.1:0-22454 GCF_029784015.1 Lycium ferocissimum | reverse complement strand
GGTCTAGGACATGCCATATGAAGAATAAGTAAGCTCTACATACCTTACGGACGTCTCACGCTCGCTTAATCTCCAATCCCGTTTCGTCAAAAATCTGCAAATGGTCATCTTTACCAATTACTATTCATGAGAGTTAACATTTCAATCTTGGTTTTATACTTGTCTACCGAAACTTCCGACAAAGACCTCCCCCTATAATACGACACTCCCGAGATTCAACTCGGCTCAAAACAATCAACAACAACCCAACAACAACATCAACAACAACAACAACACCAATAATCGCTACAAACACATATTAACACAAATAGTCTTTTCTTTCTACGTAATGTATCAACTTCGACTCCAACTTCACGCTTTCAAACTAATATCAACATTTTCATATTCATTTTCTAATTCAAGGCCATTCGAATACGATTCGGACACATTTCTCATTATTCTACAAAATATACAAAATTTCCATCAAACCCTAACTCATCCAAAACTTCCAATTTCCAACATATATTTCCATAACACATTTTTGTCTTCCAACTTCATTAACGACAATCATAATTTGCATCTTAACGACTTCATTCTCATAATTACATAAACTACTACAACACTATATATATTTTCATCTTACAACCTTACAACATTTTCTTTCATGCCAACAAAACCATTACTCTTCTACTTACATCCTAAAGCCATAACAACACAACTAGCATACTAAACAAACTCAACCTATATTCTTCCATCATACACACCCCACGGTCACAACACAATCACACACACACCACACCTGGCCATACTTACATGCACACACAACACACAACTTTCATGCTTTTTCTTCCATTCCCACATACTACAACATATATATATCTTCCATAACATGAAAAAAAGATGAAGTTCTTACCTTTTCTCAAATTTTCCACTTGCCACCAACGTAGTCTTCGCTTAAATAATTATACCACGTTAAAGAGAATCTTGAACTTAATAAGAATCCAAGAAGAAACGAATTTTGAATCAAGGAATAAGGCTCCAAGAATTTTTTTCTTTTTTTTCCTCTTCTTCTTTCTTGGAGCCGAAATGGCTCTCTTCTTTTCCTTCTTTCTTTTCTTTTAATTTCTTGAAACTTCCATGCATAATGATCCTTTTATATTAATTATCCCATGGATAATTAATAAAATCCATGGGCTTGATCTAGCCCCCATGGCCGGTTGGGCCTCCCCTTTTGGGCCTCTTTTTCTTATTTTTTTTTTGAGCCCAATCACTTAAAATTCTTGTTTTGAAATTCCCGAAACTAATTTCCAAAATTCCAATTTTGCCCTTGGCCTTCTCCAATGTTCTCGTATCAATATTTTCCATAAGTAGCAACATACACACCACATAAAGTCAAAGCATGGCCTTATTCTTACAAATCACAATTGTGTCCAAATTTCCCGAATATACGAAAACACGGGATATAACACATGCACACCCACGGCTACACTTCAACTTCTATATTTTCATGATTTTCATTCATTTCCACACTTAACAACATACATAAACCATGCATAACATATAAAAAGGAAGATTGGACCTTACCTCCTCCGCTTGATTCTTCAACCTAGCTAGAGTTTGTTCTTGAACCAACTCTTGTTCTTGCTACTTCAAGAACCCCTCCATGTTGTTAAGCACCTTCTAAGGAGTTGAAATGCTTGAAACAAATATTTTTTTGATCAATTTCTCTCTTGCTCTTGCTTGGTTTTACTATGGCCGAATGGCCTTGTATTTTTTTTCTCTCCAACCTTCTTGAAATTTCCAAGTGATAAAATGATGAAGATGACTAATAAGTCATCTTTTCCACTACATATATTAACCTTCCATGTGGCCATGGCCCACAACCCATGTGGCCGGCCACATGGCTCCTCTTTTTTTTTTTTCATGAATTTTTAACTTTCTAGAATTAACTTTTGGTCCCCAAATTTTTCATGAGATGTCTAACTTTCCATAATCCACTTTTAATCCCAAATTCCATAATATCTCATGCTAATAAAATCATAAGCAATTCATGCCTTGAGATAAATTGTGATTAAAAATCTCTACTTCGTATCCCGGAATCCTCTTGTGCTTAACGCATCATAGTTAGCTCAGATTAGCCCGACGTACAAAATACGGGATATAACACTTTCTATAATTAACTTTTGGCCCCAAATTTTCATGAAATGTCTACCTTTTCGTAATTCACTTTTAACCCCAAATTTCTTAATATTCCATACCAACGAAATCATAAGCGACTTATGCCTTAAAACGAGGTCGGAAGATAGCCTTGTTTTTAACTCTCCACACTTAACTCGGAATATCCCGACGTACAAAATACGGGATATAACAACATAGGGACCATTATTCTAGTACATTACAAATGCCAACATTAAGAAGTGAATACGAATCGTAGACATGCTCGGATCGCAAGAATAGAGTTACCCCGAGGCTCGTATCATAACCTACTTACAACTAAGACATGCCAAAAGAAGGAAAGTTTAGGCTTTTCATACCTCGTCCGCGTCCTAAGCTAATCCAACCTTAAGTCTTGGCTTCCCAAGATCTACAACAACGTCGTTAGACACCAAACATTAGTCATAAGCACTTAGAAATCCAATTCTAAGCTAGCACTTCATTTACGTAAATTACAGCATTTCCCCCGTAAATTCAACAACCCCGAGAATTTAACTCGGCCAAACCTTCAACAACAATACCAACAATCATTCTAACAACATCAAAAATTAATTCAAAACGCATTCTAACGTTAATAACTCTTTTCTACATAATTCGACGGCATTTCATTTACATTCAAATCACCACATACAATTAAGCCAACACCAATGCTCATACATTCAAATACCAATCCGAAACCATTCAAACAAAACTCAAGAACATTTCAAACAATCCACACAACATTCCAAACGGCCCAACCAACTTACAACATCACCCGAAACCTTCCAAATTCAATAAGAACAACAACAACACAATTCTTTCTTCCAAATTCATAAACTACACCAACATTCCACACATTAACAACATCACTTTCATAAATTCAAGAAACTACATTAAATTCACATTAGCTTCTAAAACAAAAATTTCTATACGTTTTCCACTTCACCTTGAATCATTAAGCCATCATTTTTATTATGGAATCCATACAACAACAACCAAAAATACTAAAAATTTTGTTCACCATGTCCTACAAAAATGTTCTTCACTATTCACACACACACCAACATCACAATTTCATGATTTTCATTCATTTCTACACACTACAACACATTCAAACCATCTATAACACATGTAAAAGATTAAACCTTACCTTTTCCACTTAGTTCTTCACTTGGCTAGGATTGAGAATTGCAAGAACAAGGGCTTTGCTTGCTCCAACAACTACTTCATGTTGTTTAAGACCTTCCAATGAGTTGAAAAGCTAGAAGAAATATTTTTTTTCTTGATAAAATTCCATGGAGCATGTTCAGCCAGCCTTGGCCGAACCCCTCTCTCCTCTTTTTTTCTCCATCTTTCTCCAAGCTTCCAAGTTGAAAAAGATGACTATTATTCTTGCTTGTCATCTAATATAATCACATGTTATTCATCCATGTGTACCATGGCCCACACATGGCTTGGATGAATTTAATATGGCCATGCCATGGGTGGGAACCACCCCATCACCACACGGCCAAGTTGGCCTTGTTTCATGAAATGTTAACTTCCAATAATTTACTTTTAACCCCAAATTTTCCTTAATATTCCATACCAATAAAATAATAGGCAACTTATGCCTTAAAACAAAATCGAAGGTCAAAAGTCTCAACCTCGCATCCCGGATTAGTCTTGTCCCTACCTTTTCATGGTTAGCTCGGATTGTCCCAATGTATAAAATACGGGATATAATAGGTTCATGACAGGGTTTACTTCTATTGCTTCTTATCTGACCAAATTGACTTAGAAGGAGGTTCCTTTCTAGTGGTTTGATGCTTGTTAAGAGAGCCTTCAAAAGCCTAAGGCCTTGTTGATTACAACCCCTATTTTGGCATTACCCATAGAGAGCAAGGATTTCTCAGTTTCTTGTGATGCGTCCCCTGTTAGTTTAGGTGCCGTGTTGATGCAAGAGGGCAAGGTCATTGCTTATGCTTCTAGGCAATTAAAGATGTATGAGAAGAACTACCCTACTCATGATTTAGAGTCATGGGTGGTAGTCTTAGCTTTTAAGATTTGGAGGCATTATCTATAATGGGTCTATTTGTGAGGTGTAGATCGATCACCATAGCCTTTCAACACTTGTTCGCCGTAGGATCTCAATTCTAGGTAGCGTAGGTGGATGAAGCTTACCGAAGGATTATGATATCACTATTCTTTACCACCTGTAAAGCAATTATGGTAGATGATGCCTTGAGCCAAAAGGTAGTGCTGTGATGGCTTAGGCCTTTGCTGGTTTGGGAGGTGGAGGGCCGTACTGCCAATGGGCCAGTGGCGTCTTCGATATTTCGATCCGAGTAGAGTTTAGTACGTGTCGAGGCGAGGTCGTCTCTCTAGAGCAGCATCAGTGGCTCGGCAGAAGCTCGATGATGCTAAGTTATGTAAAATATGTGATAAGATTTTGAGAGGTGAGGCCAAAGAGGCCGTGATTATTGATGAGGGGATTTTGAGGATCAAGGGATGTGTGTGCGTTCCTCGTGTGGGTGGTCTAATTTGATTGATATTGGAGGAGGCTCATAGCTCCAAGTATTCTATTCATCTAGGGGAAACTAATGTGTATCATGATTTTGAGACATCACTACTGGTAGGATCGGATGAAGAGAGATATTGCAAATTTCATTGCTCAGTACGGGAATTGCCAACAAGTCAAGTATGAGCACTAAAGACCAGGTGGTGTGGTTAAGAGGATGCCCATTCCTGAGTGGAAGTAGGAGCGGATTGCTATGGGTTTTGTTGTGGGTCTTTCAAAGACCCGAAAGTTCGATTAAGTTTGGGTTATTGATCGGTGACTAAGTCCGGCGCATTTCATCCCGGGCCGTATTACTTATAATGAAGAGAAGTTGGCCAAGATTTACATCCGAGAGATAATGCGATTGCACCGGGTTCCTATTTCCGTCATTTCCATCCGAGGTACTCCGCTTACTCTAAATTTCGGGGATATTTCAGTGCGCAGTTGGCTACTCGCTAGACCCACGCCGCATTTCATCCACAAAATGGCCGCCGAGGGGACTAGTCGTAGCCGAGGATATGTTGAGAGCATGTGTTATTGAATTTGGTGGTCATTGGGACTAGTTCTTATCCTTGGCAGAGTTCGTGTACAAAAATAGCTACCATTCGAGTATTGATATGGCGTCGTTCAAGGCATTATATGGTAGGAGGTGTCATTCTTTTATTGGGTGGTTTCATGCTTTTGAGGTTCGACCTTAGGGCGCATTTTCCGAGGGAGTTCGGGACAAAGTGAATCTTATTCAAGAAAGGCTTCTGGAGCTCAGAGTCAGCAAAAGATATATGTGGACCGGAAGGTTCGAGACTTAGAGTTTGCGGTGGAGGCGAGCGGTGTTCTCCCCGAAGATTTCACCCATGAAGGGGGTGACGTTGAGCGATGGGAAGAGGGGAAAGTTGAGCCGAAGCTACATTATTCTATTTGAGATTCTCCGTGGTATTGGTGATGTTGCTTATGAGTAAGCCTAGCCACCAGGCCTGCCAGGTGTTCATCCGGTATTCCATGTTTCTATGATAAAGAGGTACTATTCTTGTCACGTCCTAAATCTGAATGGAATGGACCATGCTCTATATGCAACTACTTTGAACTTGTAATAAACTATATGTCATAACTTGAGATACAAAAGAGAGACATAATGATTTGTGGACATATGTGACTGAATACAATAAACCCACATACACCGTCTATGAAGCCTCTACGAATACCTATGACTGAACATCTGATACAAGTGCCAGGACAGGGCCCCAGCCTACCCAAATTCTCTAGCATCAATGATCGTACTAGACCTAGCTAACCTTTAGGAAGAAATGGAGCTTACACCATCTCTCTGAACATCTGTACACCGGCGCGTATGCCGCCACTCGTATAACCGAATCTCGCAATGGGTCTGTCTCCATAGAAGACATGACTTTAGATAGATCAGTATCAATAGAGAGCATGTCTGTCACAGCCCGATCTCACTAGGGTGTGATGGGCACCCGACCCCGTAACCGGAGCCGAGCGAACCCACTGACTCTTTCTACGTACTAATTTTTAATTTAAACTCAACGTCAAGTATACATGACAAGGCTATTGAATTCTTCCTTTGTTGCTTTAGAATCAAATCAAATATGTGACTATACAGAACTTGTATCGTAGTACAAACTAACTCCTGAAACCCACGACTCTGTCTGCAAAGTCTCTATCTGTAATCGGGGACCCCGGCACGTGCGTAGTTTCGACTCGGCTACACTCCGGCCAAATGGAGCTTGCCAACTTTGCCGGAACATCTTCTATATTAACTTCGATCCGTCCGGGTGTACCGCGGCATGAACGCGACCCCCCGAAGAAGAGGGGTCGACGAGCAATGTGCCGAGTATGTAAGACATGAACAATAATACAACATAACATAAGATGAACAACAATACCCGGGATTATAGACATGTTACGTGAACCGTAACAGTGCGCAGTAATAAATCGTATGGAAGCATAGACCGTATCATAGGATAAAAGAGTAACGTGCGTGTGTGAATGCCACTCGAGGGCGGAGGCCATGCATGCCTAGTTTTTCTTTTTTGAACACGGTGTTTCTTGTCTTTGTACATAAAAACGTATACATTTCGAAAAACGGTACTTTTTACATTCGCGATTCGACGCCGAATTCATCGGCTCTCCCACCCCCCCCCCCAACAAGTGTCCCAAATATATCACATATATATATATATATATATATATATATATATATATATATATCGCGTACGGCTCTCCCATATCCCGCGTCCGGCATCCCGCGTCCGGATGATAAGCCGTGAATCGTGGACACGGTTGCCACCTCCCCATTCCCCACAAATACAATGTATACATAAACATTCATCAACATTAGATATTATATACATTATCATATAAACAAGATGCATGAGAGCCCAAGGAAGGTCATGTGTCTATCGGAGTGACGTAGGGTCGGTGACCTCCGATTACATTATGTATTAACCGGATCGCTTTGTCTCACCTTGAAGGAACGAGTATTTTAAGGCGAGACTACCAATGAAAAGCAACATCATGAACAACGTACAATAGAGTCACAAGACAAGATTTTTCGTATACTTTGGAATCTTAGGAAAACGAGCATCATACTTTTTCTCATCTCTAGCATCATCATTATCATCATAGAACCATAATCGTTGTCTTAGTCTTTAAGGCTTTCAATATTGTAAAACTTGGTTTTTGGAGAAAAATGAAAATTTTGGAAAACATTTGTAAACTTTCGGGAAGGAAAATCATGCCTTGGGGTCAATGGTTTAGTTAGAACCGTTATCGTTTGGTAGTCGGGATAATAACCAAGAACTTCCATGACTTTAATACGGAGATAAGCCTAATGGGACAATAGGAGGGAATTCGGGAATAAGTGGGCCTACCTCGGATCAAATGAGGCGGCGTACACAATTTACGTATAATGCATTTCATAACATTACTTATGAGAGTTTGGGACAGTCGGGTGTTGTTCATGCAAGTTCTAGATGTTTAGGAAGCTTTTTCCAACATTTCACACACTTTCTAGTTCAATTCTACTGAATGAATAGTAACGGATTTCAATCTTAGTTTTCTAGGAAAGGAATTATCCCCGAGGCCCGTGTTCAAGCCTACTACGTCTAGGACATGCCAAAGAAGGAAAGTGAAGTCTTACATACCTCTTTCCGCTCCTTCTGCTACTCCAAATCCAAGTTGCAAGTTCGCCAGAATCTACATTTTGGTCACATTTACCAAACGTCAATTAGAGTATTTAGAAGTTGGATCTTAAAAACGACACTTGGCTACCGAAATTTCGGCAGCACTTCCCCCCGTAAATACACCATCCCGAGATTCTAACTCGGCCCAATTCAAAGAACAACAACCCGAGAATGGAACTCGGCCACAATATCAACAACAATGCCAACAATCTTACTAACAACATTCAATTCATATTCAATTCGATTCAATTCGATTCACATGACTTTCAAAACAATTCAATCAACATACTATTTCGCTCAACACCTTCCAATTCAATAAGAATAATAACAACATATTTCTTTCTTTCAATTTCACAAACTATATCACCAATTCCATAAGTTACCAACATCATTTCCATCAACTCAAGTGACTATATTAAAATTACATTATGGTCCAAATCAGCCCACAACAACTATAATTTCCATTGGAGTCATCAAACCTTCATTTTCATCACATAATTTACAATAATCAATAACCAAAATACCATATAAAATGAGTCCATTATACTCTACTAAAACATTTACACGGCCTTGTCTTCAACATGCATAATTTCCATGAAGTCCATTCATTTCTACATGCCAAACATACACAAACCATCTATAATACATATTCCAAACATGCTAAATAAATTAGTCTTTCACTTCTATATTTTGCCACATATACACGGCCACACCATACTATACCATAATTTCATAAACTTCATTCATTCTACACATCACAACATACACCAACCAAACACTAAATAAAATTAGTTCTACACTTCTATACCATACTACATATTTTCGGCCAAGCACACACACACCATATCTTTATGAATTCTATTCATTTCCACACTCCACAACCTCCACAAGCCATGCACAACACGTGAAAATAAAGTTTGAACCTTACCTCTTCTCTTCCTCTTCTCTACGGCTAGAATCCTTCAAGGCCACAACGAGCGATTGATTTGCTTCAACAACTATTCCACGTCATAGAGGGCCTTCTAATTAGCATGGAAACTTAAGGAAAATATTTTTCAAGATCAAATTTTAGGGCCGTTAGGCCAGCCCTCTTGGCCGTTCCCTCTCTTCTTTTTCTCTCATGTTTTCTTGAAATTTCTAGGAGATAAAAGGATGAAAAATGGTCTTCTTGACCACTACACACATATATATATATATATATTCATGGCACATGGCTGATCATGTGAAGCCCCCTTGCACGTTTTTTTTCTCCCTTCTTTTTTCTCCACTTTTCTTCAATTTTCTAGATTTTTCTTTTTCTTTCCCTCCAAGTTTCTTGAATCTTTTTCTAATAATAAAAGATGAATTCCATGCATTACTTAGTCATCTTTATATATATATAACTATAAAAATGTGCACATGACCATGCACATGCTCCATGTCTTTTTCTTCTTTTCTCTTTTTGTTTCCAACAAGTCATAAATGATAATTTTCGAATTCCAAATTTGCCCTTAACATTCCTTGCCAATAATATTATAAGCGACTTGCGCATCCAACCAAACTAAAAATATAACCTCGTCCTCAACTTCCCGCCATTAACTCGTAATATTCAAATGTGCAAAAATGCGAGGTGTAACATCCTTCCCCCCTTTTGGAACATTCGTCCTCGAATGTCCAACTAGTCTTACAGGATCGTATAAGCACCTCGGGGGAGCTCCCTTTTTATAACTAATGCTATCCTTCACATTATCTCTTAAGTTATCCAATATCATTCTCTCATCATCCTCGTTCATACACGTCCATTTTTCCAGTGTCCTGTCATTCGAGGTTTTTGCAAGACTTCTCACACTGCCTCAAACACCATCCTGATTCTTATACACTTATTGTTGGTTTTCCGATCTCACTGACTTATTTCCATGAAGGGGGTTTCATTTGTAATCCAAGCATCCATATATTACCGTATCAACGGCTCTATCTCATCCTTACATTCCTCTCAAATCGCTTCCCCCCTTTTGGAGTGTACCTATACCATTATCCGTTTATACTCCGTCTCATATCCTCATTCCCAATCTCAATCTATAGTAGAATAACAATAGCTTACTTTACAACACTTGTACCATTTACTCTTGCTGTCACTCGAACTTCGGGACCCTTACTCGATTAATGCCCTTTTGCATCGTAGCTCCAGTTGCTGAAACTCACGTATCCACCGATACAATTATATTTGGGGTACCTTACGCCTTCATATATACATATATATATATACTTACTATCAACTAGCCCGCAAAATACGTCCAACCACTGTTCAAGCCTATCTTAATTCCCAGGGCTGTGATGCACTTCCTGAATCTTCACCAAGCAAGTTTGCCTCGTCCTACGCGTCTTCTTATGGTCTCCAACCATTCCATATGTTCTAGTTTTCCTTAGGCTATCCTAACTTCTCATTTGTCTCTTAAGTCTAAATATATCAAATTTCTCGCATACTTCCCAGGGGGTCACCCATCATAGAATTGCTCTCACCTGAGCACGCTTAACCTCGAAGCTTTGGTGAAATCCGGTGCCTTAATGCCGATATACTCGCGTCCACTTCCTCGTATGGCCTTTATTACATGTGTCGAGTAAGTCGAAGTCTTACCGATTCTCCCGAAACATTTTCGTGACACGTCCTTTCTTTGTAATTACTATTTTGCCCCTTTCGGTCCCGAATGTTCACCTTCCACCTCGTGTACACGACTACTTCGTCTTGGGGCCTACGTATTCCGGAGGATAGCGATCGTACTCTATCGCCATGCCAAATCCATAACCTTTCGAAACATCGCACCTCGCTTATTGCCGCTTATCGTATTTCCTTTTCGCGCTCCTTTCTCTTAGACGTATCCATTCTGGTAGGGCCTCCTTTATCGTTCTCACCATTCTGATCCCTGTAACTTTCCGTATCACCTCTCGCTTTCTCCCGTCGTAGGTAAAGCCTGTATAGGAGATTCCATTTTCCTAGGACTCGGCTCTATCTATCGCACGATCATAGGACAGAAGGAAGGTCAACAATTCCTAAATGCCCCACGCCCTCCTCGTTTATAAACGTGGCCGGCTTCACACCCATAAACATGGACTCTACCGGACACGACTTTGCAGACAACCCTTGGACCGACACCGGCTCGATACCACTTTGTCACACCCCGATCTCACAAGGGTGTGATGGGCACCCGACCCCGTAACCGGAGCCGAGCGAACCCACTGACTCTTTCTACGTACTAATTTTTAATTTAAACTCAACGTCAAGTATACATGACAAGGCTACTGAATTCTTCCTTTGTTGCTTTAGAATCAAATCAAATATGTGACTATACAGAACTTGTATCGTAGTACAAACTAACTCCTGAAACCCACGACTTTGTCTGCAAAGTCTCTATCTGTAATCAGGACTCCTGGCACGTGTATTCTGACTCGGCTACACTCCAGGCCAAATGGAGCTTGCCAACTTTGCTGGAACATCTTCTATATTAACTTCGATCCGTCCGGCGTACTGCGCGGCATGAACGCAGCCCCCCGAAGAAGAGGGTCGGTACGAGCAATGTACCGAGTATGTAAGACATGAACGGAACAACATAGTAAGAGCCGTATTCTCACACATGAGACATGTTACGGGAAACTCGTAACTCGTGCGTGCAGTAATAATCGTATGGAAGCATAGACCGTATCATAGGATAAAAGAGTACCCCCGTGCGTGTGAATGCCACTCCGGCGGAGGCCATGCATACCTAGTTTTTCTTTTCGAACACGGTGTTTCTTGTCTTTGTACATAGAAAAACATACATTTCGAAAATGGTACTTTTTACTTGCGATTTTGTACGCCGAATTCATCGGCTCTCCCCCCCCCCCCAACAAGTCCCAAATATATCACATTATATATATATATATATATATCACATAAACGACGCGCGTACGGCTCTCCCATATCCCGCGTCCGGCATCCCGCGTCCGGATGATAAGCCACGAATCGGGGACACGCTGTCCCTCCCCATTCCCCACAAATACAATGTATACATAAACATTCATCAACATTAGATATTATATACATTATCATATAAACAGCATGCATGAGAGCCCAAGGAAGGTCATGTGTCTATCGGAGTGACTTAGGGTCGGTGACCTCCGATTACATTATGTATTAACCGGATCGCTTTGTCTCACTCAAGGAACGAGTATTTTAAGGCGAGACTACCAATGAAAAGCAACATCATGAACAACGTACAATAGAGTCACAAGCAAGACGATTTCGTATACTTTGGAATCTTAGGAAAACGATCATCATACTTTTTCTCATCTCTAGCATCATCATTATCATCATAGAACCATAATCGTTGTCTTAGTCTTTAAGGCTTTCAATATTGTAAAACTTGGTTTTTGGAGAAAAATGAAAATTTTGGAAAACATTTGTAAACTTTCGGAAGGAAAATCATGCCTTGGGGTCAATGGTTTAGTTAGAACCGTTATCGTTTGGTAGTCGGGATAATAACCAAGAACTTATCGACTTTAATACGGAGATAAGCCTAATGGGACAATAGGAGGGAATTCGGAATAGTGGGCCTACCTCGATCAAATGAGGCGGCGTACACAATTTACGTATAATGTATTTCATTACATTACTTATGAGAGTTTGGGACGGTACGGTGTTGTTCATGCAAGTTCTAGATGTTTAGGAAGCTTTTTCCAACATTTCACACACTTTCTAGTTCAATTCTACTTGAATGAATAGTAACGGATTTCAATCTTAGTTTTCTAGGAAAGGAATTATCCCCGAGGCCCGTGTTCAAGCCTACTACGTCTAGGACATGCCAAAGAAGGAAAGTGAAGTCTTACATACCTCTTTCCGCTCCTTCTTACTCCAAATCCAAGTTGCAAGTTCGCCGTAATCTACATTTTGGTCACATTTACCAAACGTCAATTAGAGTATTTAGAAGTTGGATCTTAAAACGACACTTGGCTACCGAAATTTCGGCAGCACTTCCCCGTAAATACACCATCCCCGAGATTCTAACTCGCCCAATTCAGAACAACAACCCGAGAATGGAACTCGGCCACAATATCAACAACAATGCCAACAATCTTACTAACAACATTCAATTCATATTCAATTCGATTCAATTCGATTCATATGACTTTCAAAACAATTCAATCAACATACTATTTCGCTCAACACCTTCCAATTCAATAAGAATAATAACAACACGTTTCTTTCTTTCAATTTCACAAACTATATCACCAATTCCATAAGTTACCAACATCATTTCCATCAACTCAAGTGACTATATTAAAATTACATTATGGTCCAAATCAGCCCACAACAACTATAATTTCCATTGGAGTCATCAAACCTTCATTTTCATCACATAATTTACAACAATCAATAACCAAAATACCATATAAAATGAGTCCATTATACTCTACTAAAAAAATGCCCACACGGCCTTTGTCTTCAACATGCATAATTTCCATGAAGTCCATTCATTTCTACATGCCAAACATACACAAACCATCTATAATACATATTCCAAACATGCTAAATAAATTAGTCTTTCACTTCTATATTTTGCCACATATACACGGCCACACCATACTATACCATAATTTCATAAACTTCATTCATTCTACACATCACAACATACACCAACCAAACACTAAATAAAATTAGTTCTACACTTCTATACCATACTACATATTTTTGGCCAAGCACACACACACCATATCTTTATGAATTCTATTCATTTCCACACTCCACAACCTCTACAAGCCATGCACAACACGTGAAAATAAAGTTTGAACCTTACCTCTTCTCTTCCTCTTCTCTACGGCTAGAATCCTTCAAGGCCACAACGAGCGATTGATTTGCTTCAACAACTATTCCACGTCGTAGAGGGCCTTCTAATTAGCATGGAAACTTAAGGAAAATATTTTTCAAGATCAAATTTTAGGGGCTGGTTCGGCCAGCCCCTCTTGGCCGTTCCCTCTCTTCTTTTTTTCTCTCATGTTTTCTTGAAATTTCTAGGAGATAAAAGGATGAAAAATGGTCTTCTTGACCACTACACACACATATATATATATTCATGGCACATGGCTGATCATGTGCAGCCCCCCTTGCACGTTTTTTTTTCTCCCTTCTTTTTTCTCCATTTTTCTTCAATTTTCTAGATTTTTCTTTTTCTTTCCCTCCAAGTTTCTTGAATTCTTTTTCTAATAATAAAAGATGAATTCCATGCATTACTTAGTCATCTTTATATATGTAACTATAAAAATGTGCACATGACCATGCACATGCTCCATGTCTTTTTCTTCTTTTTTTTTTTTTTTCCAACAAGTCATAAATGATAATTTTCGAATTCCAAATTTGCCCTAACATTCCTTGCCAATAATATTATAAGCGACTTGCGCATCCAACCAAACTAAAAATATAACCTCGTCCTCAACTTCCCGCCATTAACTCGTAATATTCAAATGTGCAAAAATGCGAGGTGTAACAATGTCCTCAGAGGTGTCACGACCCAACCCCGTAGGCCGTGACTAGTGCCCGAGTTGGGCACCCAAACGCATTCATCAAACTAGAATCACACACAGCTGGCTAATGCAAATATGAGTATCAAACGCAAACGCTGCCTCAAACACAACCATACACATACATAGAAGCCGTGAGGCTATCAATGGCACAACGGCCCAAAATATGTACATATGCAAGCCGACAAGGCTGCCACGGCGAATAGGATCGCCCAAACATATAACATACGAACACACCTGTACCGGGTAGGCACACAACCCACATATATGTCTACAGACCTCTATACAGACTAACAGAATCATATGACGGGACAGGGCCCCGCCGTACCCCTGAACACACACACACATACACACACACATGCAACGAACGAGTATGTACCAAGATGTAGGCTCCGAGATAAAAGGAGCACTCCAACACAGCAGGATAGGTCTCCTAAACTGGCGGGTCGCCAAACCGGTCGTCCGTACCGCGGGCATGAAACGCGACCCCCCCGAAGAAAGGGGGTCGCACGAAATATGTACCGAGTATGCAAAGCGTAAAATACAAGAAATAACCGAGTCACACTCGAAACGAAGTACCGAAAGTAAGTACATTTCCAAAATGCCAAATGTTTATTTTTAAAATAGAAAGCATGCAAAAGGGCACGTAAAATATGGTCGCCCTCGTCGATGGCGCCATAACACAAAGATAACACCGAAGGTTTCAAATCTCCGTACAACCCCGAACGCAACACATCATCACAACCCATCATAAGCCATATCACAAAGATAACTCCATAAACGGAACCCGGCCCTATGGCGAGGTCTCGGAACCGTAACACAAAGATAACACCAGAATATATCATAGTGCGCACGACAAGAAAAACCGGCCCGGAACCGGCGAACGATGTACCAACAAACCGCACGAGCGAGTCGTGAGTAACCATATGCATAAAATCGTTATCATAGGTTCAAAAAGTAAGTAAAATGACCGTACTTAGGAGTCGGGAAAATCGTCATACCAAACTCTCTCAAACGTCATCAGAAAGGTACAAAGCAAGGTCGCGGGACCCACGGACGAGTGTCAACCCGAGCCGGGCCCGCCTATGGAAAACATACTCATCACACGTCATACAACCTCCCACGACGATATCGAGGCAATCCGAGCCCTTAGTCGAAAGTTATGAGCGTTCGTAGTTTCAACATTGTTTAAAAATAAAACTCTTTTGAAAACCAAGTTTTTTTATGCAACTTTAAAATCAATTTTTCCAACAACATCAAAACCAATATTTTCTCACATCAACACACGAGTACCAAAAGACAAACGCGAATCATAGACATGCTCGGATTATGAGAATAGAATTCCCTCGAGGCTCGTGTCGTAGCCTATACACAACTAAGACATGCCAAAGAAAGAAGAGTTAAGCTTTACATACCTCGCTCGCACACGACGCTAGCCCAAATCAAACCTACAACTCGAACTCCCCAAGATCTACATGACATCAATAAATACCAACGTCAACCATAAGCATTTAGAAGTTCATTTCCAACTAACACATAATCCTACGGAAAATTGGGCAAACTTCCTCTATAAATAGACCAACCCCGAGAATTCAACTCGGCCAAATTCAACAACACAACAAACCAACAATCATTCCAATAATATCCATAATCAATTCAAACAATATTCAAGAACTCTTTAAATAATTCATACAATATTTCCAACAATCCAACAAAGACTCCAAGTCACCCGAAATTGTCCCTTAACCCGAGAACACATCCATAACACATTCCTTATTTTCAAACCATGATTTACTTCAACAATCCATACTCTACCCATGTCATTTCCATAAACATAAAAATTACACTAAAGGCACCAAATCTTCCAAATCAGCCCATAACACTTACAATACCAATTTGAGTCATCAAACTCTCACTTTCAACATAGAATCCACATAACAACAACAACCAAAACTCTAAGGACAAGTTGATTCATTTCTTGGCACACATGAAGGGCCTTATTCGGCCAACATACCAACATACACACTTCATGATTTTTATTCGTTTCAACACACCACAATAACCAAACACACTACATAATATAAATTCATTCTTTAACATACAAAATTGTCTATTTTCGGCCACAACAACATCACACAACTTCCATGACTTCCATCCTTTCCTACACTTCATAACAACACTCAAACATACTAAATACAATTAATCCATTTCTACTACTACACAACACACCACACGGCTACAACACTAACATACCATATCTCATAAATTTCATCCATATCAACATACAACAACACACACAAACCTTCCATAACTCATAAAACATGATTAGAATTTACCTTTCTTCACAACTCCTTCACTTGTCTAAAGTTGGCCAAGGGTGAAAACGAGTAATCCAACGCTTGAAACGACAACTCCACGTTATCAAGCACCCTCAAATTAGTAGATTTGCTTAGAAGAAATAATTTTGGGAAGGCTTAATCTTGGTCTCTCTTCTTCTTGTTCTTGGCCGAATGGTGAAGCTTGTTCTTCTCCAAGTTTCTTGATTTTTCTTAAGTCTTGAAAAGATGAAATAATGGTCCCTTAAGTCATCTTCTCTTTTCATATAATAGCCAACCATGTGGCCATGGCCCACTCCTAAGGTGGCCGGCCACATGGCCCTATTTCATTCTCTCCTTTTTTTTTCAATAATTGGCCATTTCTCATAATTCCATCTTTGGTCCCAATTTTTTCTTAAATGATCCATGTCAATAAAATCATACACACTTAAGTCTGACGACAAAATCGAAGGTCAAACGTCTCGACTTCTTATCCCGAATGGTCCCGACCTTAACTTATCGTAGTTAACCCGAATCGTCCCGTCGCTCAAAATACGGGATGTAACATCCTTCCTCCTTTAGAACATTCGTCCTCGAATGTTCAACTAATCTTATGAGGTTGTCTAAGGATCTCGGGGAAAGTTCCGTTATTACCATAACACACGGTCGTACACCCAATCATATTCGTATCTCGAATTCGGACTCTTCTATTGCTCCTCGGCTTAGATTTCGTTTTTCAATTTTCCATTCACACATCATGCTGCGCAATCCTAGCTTCTCATTTGCCTCTTACATCCGAACTTGCGGGATTTCCAAAAACTTCCCGTGGGGTCACCCATCCCGAATTTGCTCTCACCCCAAAGACGCTTAACTTCGGAACTCCGATGAAATACGATGCTTTACTCCCGGATAATCGCGTCCGCTTTATCACATGACTTTCATCACGTAATATGGAGTAAATTGAAGTTCTAACAGATTCCCAAACGCTCTCATAACACACTTACTATTTTAGCCCTCTCCAAACCTCGACACTAACTTCTCACCTACGGACATGCCTACTTTCCGTTCCAGATACCCAAATTCTCTATGGCAACAAACATACCTTGAGCGTCGTTATTTATAAATACCTAATTATCGGCTTTCGGATCCCTACTCGCCGCTATCAAACAACATTCATACAACAAACACACATACATAAGAATATTACAAAAAGGGCTTATATACCTGCATCCGCATTCGGTGCCGCCTCTGGATCCCGCCTACCTGCCAAAGCGTATATGCGGTTCGAAGGACCGCTAGCACCGGGGGCTCCACCGCGACCTGCCACGACTGCGGGTGCGGCACACCCCGACCCATATACGCGTAGGCCCGAAAAGATGAACCGGCACCGACCCGGTGGGGTCGCGCCGCACCGCCCAAACCAACCCCCGACCGGCAATCCCTCATCCGGATGGCCCGACGGCCACGGTTAAAGCAAGCACCGCCGGCACGGAAACACTCTCCCGGGTGAGACCTCCCACGGTGGGGGCACGGAGGTCATGCGGGTGGTCTCATCCGGGCCGGAACCTCCGCTTGCCCGACCTAAGGCCACAGAACTCGATCCGCCTAGACGGTCCTATGTCATCAAATCGTACGTGTACGTGTATCCCGGCACAGGCGGCGGAAAATATCCACCGGACCGATACCGAGGGCGCCCGCCGCGGGAATCTCCCGAATACCCGTCGATCCGGCCCTCTGGGCGGCCTCCTATCACGATCTCTCTTTGGACCTGCTCGGCTCGATGCCGGTCTTCCATCCCCCCGGGCGTGCGCCTGCAACCGGGCGATGTCCATATCGGTCTGCGCCGCCATTGTCATCTTCAATCAAGTAGCTGTCCAACCCTATCACATATCGATGCATTCGGTCGGCCATATCCGCCACTATAGCAGGTGCATACCGGGCCAGAGAATCAAATTCCAAATTATACTCACGAACGCTCCGACCCCTCTGTCGTATCTGCGCAAATCTATCAACCCTCGCCCTCCGCAACTCCGGCGAAAGTGACGGAGAAAGGCGGCCGTAAACTCGTCCCACGTGGCCGGGAAGCACCCTCACCCCGGATAGCTCCCGACTCATACCACCAGTGCAACATCTCGCAACCCGTGCGAGGCTAACTCAACGGACTCGGTCTCTGAAGCCCTGACCAGTCCCAACGCGCGTCTCATCTGCCGAATGAAATCATGGGGGTCCTCGTCGGGCTTAGACCCGAAAAACTCGGGGGGGCCACATGTCAAGAAGTCGCGAACCCTCAGGCTATCACGCCTGTCGTCATCATCATTGCCCCTGCCGCCGCGTCCGCGAGCTTGTCCCGCCACTATTGTCGCCAATAACTGTACGGCCTCCCTCAGCGTCCTATCCTCTGTACCCGGCTGGGGAGCGGGCGCTGGAGCTGCTGAGGGACCTACTCCAGCCTCCCCGGGTGGTGGAGTGGCTGAACCCTCTCGAATGTAAAAACAATACGGCCTAGTCCGCGCACGAGCCCGTGTAACCCTCGGCGCCCGACTAGCCTCGTACCCCTCGCCTTGCCCTTCTCGGGCGGCCGGTGCCTTCTTCGGAGGCATCGGCGAAAGATATAACAATTGGTCGAGAAAGAGTTATCTTAATAGCACAGCTCTATCGCACGATCTAAGATTCAAAGAAAAGTAACACCCTAGATGTCCTGTAGCCTCCTGTTTATAGATGTGGTGCACAACACACCGATAAACAAGACTCTACGAGACACGGTCTGTGGACATTCCGAGGACAACCGCTCGATACCACTTCTGTCACGACCCAACCCCGTAGGCCGTGACTAGTGCCCGAGTTGGGCACCCAAACGCATTCATCAAACTAGAATCACACACGGTGGCTATAAATATGATATCAAACGCAAACGCCGCCTCAAACACAACCATACACATACATAACAGGCACAAAATATGTACATATGCAAGCCGACAAGGCTGCCACGGGCGAATAGGATCGCCCAAACATATAACATACGAACACACTCATCGGTAGGCACACAACCCACATATATGTCTACGTACCACACACGCAACACACGGAAACTAACAGAATCATATGACGGGACAGGGCCCCGCCGTACCCCTGAACACACACACACATACACACACACATGCAACGAACGAGTATGTACCAAGATGTAGGCTCCGAGATAAAAGGAGCACTCCAACACACACACGAACAGATAGGTGTGCTCCCCAAACGGCGGGTCGCCAAACTGTCGTCCGTACACTGCGGGCATGAAATATAACGAACACACCCGTACTGAAGAAAGGGGTCGGTCAAGCACGAAATATGTACACACAGTATACACACACAGCGAGAAAATACGGTAAAAATAACTCGAGTCACACTCGAAACGGAAGTACCGAAAGTAAGTACATTTCCAAAATGCCAAATGTTTATTTTTAAAATAGAAAGCATGCAAAAGTAAAGTACGTAAAATATGGTCGCCCGCCCGTCGATGGCGCCATAACACGCATAACACCGTGGTTTCAAATCTCCGTACAACCCCGAACGCAACACATCATCACAACCCATCATAAGCCATATCACAAAGATAACTCCATAAACGGAACCCGGCCCTATGGCGAGGTCTCGGGAACCGTAACACGGATAACACCGGAATATATCATAGTGCGCACGACAAGAAACCGGCCCGGGAACCGGCGAACGATGTACCAACAAACCGCACGAGCGGAGTCGTGAGTAACCATATGCATAAAATCATTATCATAGGTTCAAAAAGTAAGTAAAATGACCGTACTTGGGAGTCGGGAAAATCGTCATACCAAACTCTCTCAAACGTCATCAGAAAGGTACAAAGGAAGGTCGCGGGACCCACGGACGAGTGTCAACCCGAGCCGGGCCCGCCTATGGAAAACATACTCATCACACGTCATACAACCTCCCACGACGATATCGAGGCAATCCGAGCCCTTAGTCGAAAGTTATGAGCGTTCGTAGTTTCAACATTGTTTAAAAATAAAACTCTTTTGAAAACCAAGTTTTTTTATGCAACTTTAAAATCAATTTTTCCAACAACATCAAAACCAATATTTTCTCACATCAACATACGAGTACCAAAAGACAAACGCGAATCATAGACATGCTCGGATTATGAGAATAGAATTCCCTCGAGGCTCGTGTCGTAGCCTATACACAACTAAGACATGCCAAAGAAAGAAGAGTTAAGCTTTACATACCTCGCTCGCACACGACGCTAATCCAAATCAAACCTACAACTCGAACTCCCCAAGATCTACATGACATCAATAAATACCAACGTCAACCATAAGCATTTAGAAGTTCATTTCCAACTAACACATAATCCTACGGAAAATTGGGCAGCACTTCCTCTATAAATAGACCAACCCCGAGAATTCAACTCGGCCAAATTCAACAACACAACAAACCAACAATCATTCCAATAATATCCATAATCAATTCAAACAATATTCAAGAACTCTTTAAATAATTCATACAATATTTCCAACAATCCAACAAAGACTCCAAGTCACCCGAAATTGTCCCTTAACCCGAGAACACATCCATAACACATTCCTTATTTTCAAACCATGATTTACTTCAACAATCCATACTCTACCCATGTCATTTCCATAAACATAAAAATTACACTAAAGGCACCAAATCTTCCAAATCAGCCCATAACACTTACAATACCAATTTGAGTCATCAAACTCTCACTTTCAACATAGAATCCACATAACAACAACAACCAAAACTCTAAGGACAAGTTGATTCATTTCTTGGCACACATGAAGGGCCTTATTCGGCCAACATACCAACATACACACTTCATGATTTTTATTCGTTTCAACACACCACAATAACCAAACACACTACATAATATAAATTCATTCTTTAACATACAAAATTGTCTATTTTCGGCCACAACAACATCACATAACTTCCATGACTTCCATCCTTTCCTACACTTCATAACAACACTCAAACATACTAAATACAATTAATCCATTTCTACTACTACACAACACACCACACGGCTACAACACTAACATACCATATCTCATAAATTTCATCCATATCAACATACAACAACACACATAAACCTTCCATAACTCATAAAACATGATTAGAATTTACCTTTCTTCACAACTCCTTCACTTGTCTAAAGTTGGCCAAGGGTGAAAACGAGTAATCCAACGCTTGAAACGACAACTCCACGTTATCAAGCACCCTCAAATTAGTAGATTTGCTTAGAAGAAATAATTTTGGGAAGGCTTAATCTTGGTCTCTCTTCTTCTTGTTCTTGGCCGAATGGTGAAGCTTGTTCTTCTCTAAGTTCTTGATTTTTCTTAAGTCTTGAAAAGATGAAATAATGGTCCCTTAAGTCATCTTCTCTTTTCATATAATAGCCAACCATGTGGCCATGGCCCACTCCTAAGGTGGCCGGCCACATGGCCCTATTTCATTCTCTCCTTTTTTTCAATAATTGGCCATTTCTCATAATTCCATCTTTGGTCCCAATTTTTCTTAAATGATCCATGTCAATAAAATCATACACACTTAAGTCCGACGACAAAATCGAAGGTCAAACGTCTCGACTTCGTATCCGGAATGGTCCCGACCTTAACTTATCGTAGTTAACCGAATCGTCCCGTCGCTCAAAAT
>NW_026714666.1:0-22918 GCF_029784015.1 Lycium ferocissimum | reverse complement strand
ATCAAACGAACGACGGAGATCATTTCAGGGAAAAGGGAGTTATACGACCGACTTATACGGTCCGTATAACATTATATGGTCCGTATAACATTATACGGTTCGTATAAGGGTCCATATAACACCTAGCAGAGATGATGACTGCTTAGTGGTGAACCACGACCACTTATACGGGCCGTGAAATGTTCCACGGACCGTATAAGTGTCCGTGGAAGTCCCGACGAGCTGAGTAAGTTCAGTTATATAAATGTGTTCCCACTTCATTAGAATAATTTCCTACACTTCTTCATCTCTCTCAAGACCTCTAGAAGGTTCCATATACTTTTCCACAATAACACAAAGGAAATTGATGATCAACTTCATCAAACCAACAAGAATCAAGAGTGTGAAAAACATTAAAGTCATCCAAGTCAAGAATTCTCTTGGAAGTGAAGCTAGGGTTTTGGGTACAAGAAGAGTATTCCACTCAAGACTTATTCTACCATCATCTAAGGTAAGTTTCATGATCTTTTCATGTTGTTTGAAGTATTGAAAAGTTGAAACACTTGGATTATAGAAGGAAATAGGAAATGGGTCATAAATATGACAATAGTGTCATTTTTTAATAGAAGCTTGGATTGAATTGTGGATATTGATATGTTGTGATTAGGAATATGTTATGAATGACATTTAGAACATGGAATGAGTATTATATGTGAAATAACGTGATAGTGAACTATCATGACCCAACCCGATGAGCCATGACTAGTGCCCGAGCTGGACACTCGTATACGAACCTGCTAGATATAGTCAGACTGAAACTAAGGATAATATGGAAATTTGTAAAAGCAAGCTATAGACTCATAACATCATATATCATAATGAACCTGTCTCCTGAGGAGTTACAGCTAACCAAAACATAACATAATATGCAAGCCGACAAGGCTGCCACTATATACGGGAATATCCAAAACGAACCATATCGATATAGCTGACCAAAACCTATATACAACCCACACATGTCTACAGACCTCTAAGAGTATACTAGTGAAATATGACGGGACAAGGCCCCGCCGTACCCCTGGATATATATAAGTCTATATCAAAGGATCTGTACCAAAATGACTTAGGCTCCGGAACAATGGAGCTCTCCAAACAGCTGAGCAGAAGTCCTAGGCTGGAGGATCACCAAACCGAGTGTCTGTACCTGCGGGCATGAAACGCAGCCCCCGAAGAAAGGGGGTCAGTACGAGAAATGTACTGAGTATATAAAGCATGAAATACAATAAAGAAGATCATGACCGAATAAAAGATGACGGGAGGCAAGTATGATAATCAAAGATACCAATGCACCTGTGCCTTATGTGATGAGAGTTATGCATATCTATATAATATACCGTACCCGGCCCATTATGGGACTCGGTGAATGAAATCATATACATATATACCGTACCCGGCCCTCTAGTGAGGGTCTCGGTGAAATAATCATATATATATACCGTACCCGGCCTCAGTGAGGGTCTCTGAACAATGCAATGAAACTGTGCACGAATACATACCCGGCCCGGGACTCGGTGAAATGATATAATAATACTATGCACGATTAGAATATCATGAGCAACCATTTGCAAACTAAACCATCATCTGAGACTCAATAGAATAATCAGAATGAACCAAAGACTTGAGAATCAAAGACGACTGTCATGTCAAGTACCGCTGAGAACTAGAATTTATTGGAGTCATGTATGTTCATCGTTCGCTCGTTTATGTAATTCATGCCAAAAAGAAAGGAAGGGATAGCTTTACATACCTTGAAGCGCGTCTATTCGTCTAAAATCTACTGTCGAAGTTTGTAATCTATAACAAGGCAATAATTACGCCACAATTAGATGAAAGTCATTCTTTACTACTCATTGTAAGCTAACAAATAATCTAACGAAAATCCGGCAACATTTCCCTTATTTTTCTTACTCCGTCCCAACTCACCAACAACCCAAAATAATCACAACAATATCAACAACACACACAGCCACGAAAATCATACCAAACAGCCCCAAAATATCATCACAAAACAGCCACAAAAATCATACCAAACAGCCCCAAAATATCATCACAAAACAGCCACGAAAATCATACAAAACAACCCCAAAATATCATCAACAACATCAACAATAGTACCAACCATTATTATACATCATAACTCAGCTGATTCCATCCATTTAATCCAACTAAAACAGCCCCCGATCCATAAATCTCAACAAAGCAACAAATGAGTTTATAACGTTATTTTCTCCGTTCTAATCCGTTAAAACCCTAATTAAACTTATTAACAATGAAAAAGGGACCTTAATCTTACCTTAAGTATTGCAGCAACCACGTCAACACTCATCTTTTTGGCTGATTTTTGTCTCAAACTCAAGGCGACGCGACGCACAACGCTTTTCTCTTCATGAGCTTCAGGATTCGGGGCTCGGATTTTGATCAAAATGACTTTCTTAGCCAAGAAGTTCTCTCCCTCTCTCTCTCTAATGTTTTGGAAGCTCCTAGATGAAAAATGACCAGCCCTCAAATGAATTTTCCATATATATTAACGTTAATGGGCCTCATGGGCCGAAATATACTCATGGGCCGAAATACAAATGTTTGGGTCGGGTCTCAACTTGCTGCCCCGCCAGCCCAACTTGCATCGTCCATAACTCCTTATCCCGATATCATTTTGACGAGCGGTTTGCTGTGTTGGAAACTAGACTCGATGAAATTCATTTTAGGATTTTGAAAAACCTTAAAACTCCTCATATACTAGGAGATATGCCTCCAACAATATGGGCTAAAAATCTGGTCCGAGATTTTACTGAAGTTGTTCCGATTCATTTCGTTTAGATTCGTTTAACTTCTAATCCTCTTCCAACCCTCATGTAACCTCTTATACATACATATACATACTCATATACATACATAACAATCCATACACGTGTCTTGAAGGGTCCGGAGAATCACAATAACCTTAAACATAACTAGAGAACTTACGAAGCTTCGACGAAACTCCAATCGCAAAAGTATATTCATATCTTTTGTCCATCTTCTATATCACTACTAATAACCTCAAATACTTTAAAAGGGCACTCACATTACCTCATATACGTACTCATAACACGATTTCAAATCCTTTAGGTTACCATGTCACCTCGGGATACTTAAGGCAACCATATATATAACGATATTCTTACTAACTTGATTAACTTTCCTTGAACTTTCTTAACTCATTCATTCTTGTCTTAATTCAAGTAGCACGGACTCTTACGGGGTGTAACATGAACTATGACCATGATTATGGAGAGTTTGAAGTGAAATTGTGAAATGCGAATAATGCAAATGAATTGTGATTGTTGTTATGAATGTTTGGGAGTTGATATGGAATATGGAGGAAGTCGTATAAACAAAGGAAATGCTGCCCAATTTTCTCTAGCTTTAGTAAGCACGTCTTTATAATTGTTTAGCTAATGTCGATACGAATTCTCTTGAAGGTAGAACGTGTGCATTAAAGGAGAACGAGCAAGCGATAGAATAGTTAAATGACAAAGGTCTGTGAGGCTAGTCCTTTCTTTCTAAGGCATGAATCTTATGGCATGAATTTCCTCCTTCTTCATGAATCTCCTATTTTCACGAAAACTAAGAGTCCTTGTTCATGAATAGCCTTATGAGATAAGAGATATGCTATGAGTACGATAACGATGATGACGAGCTTAAGTCTAAAGATTCTAGAGTCCGTGATATGATGTTCTTATAAAGCTAATGATGCTATTTATAATCTATTGATGTTGTTCATAATATACACTCACCTTATATGCTAATTCCTTCAAGGTGAGGCAAAATGCTTATGAATGCTCCATAATTTAATCGGGGGTTCACGACCTTACGTCACCCCGATAAAGTATAGTTGTCCTTGAGTTTTCATGCATGTATTATGATGAGCATATTATGATAAGTATAGTATGATGAGTACATTATGATGAGCATATGATGATGATATTACACCGCGCCTATATGGCCGGGCAGACACCGCTAAGGCGGGCAGCGTATACACCATGGCCAGATGGCATGGGCAGACACCACTAGTGGGAGGCATGAGATGGTACCCGACGCGGGAGGCCCGGACGCGAGTGCCAATGCTAATGATTATCACACCGTACCTATATGGTCGGGCAGCTTATACATATATGCATACACGATATGATGATGATTATGAAAGTAAGCGCCATGCATTATTTCCTTTATAGTTGACAGTCAGATACAGATTGCTCCCCATTTGATGCTTCCCTATTTCATTGATGTTTCATTATTGTTTATGCCTTACATACTCAGTACAATGTTCGTACTAACGTCCGTTTTCTTTGGACGCTGTGTTCATGCCCACAGGTAGACAGGGAGGTGATCCAGACCCGTAGGACCTATTAGCTGATTTGAGAGCACTCCATTTTTCGGAGGTGCCATTGATGATTCTTTTGGTATATTTGTATATATTTTTGGCACGACGGGGTCCTGTCCCTACCATATGTATAATACTCTAGTAGAGGCTCGTAGATATGCAGTGTGGGTAGTATGGCCTCACAAGTGTCTCATTGTATATGTTTATATATTATTTTGGTAGCCGAAGGGCTTATGTATATAAAGTGAATATGATTCAAATGAAAATAGTTTTCTATGATTATGAGCATAAGATATATGAATGAAAGCAGATGAGTAATAGAATGAGTGGTGCTCGGTGGTTAGCCCCGGGTGCCCATCATGGCCCTGGTCGGGTCGTGACAATAACAATCAACCTAGGGAAACTCTAAGTGTCACGACCCAACCCCGTAGGCCGTGACTAGTGCCCGAGCTGGGCACCCAAACACATTCACTAACCAGAATAGCATACAGATACCTCATGCATATACAAATATCAGACGCTGTCTCAAACTGTCGCAAACACACCATATATATCACAGAAGCCGGCAAGGCTATCATATGGCGCAACGTCCCAAAATATATACTAACGCAAGCCGTCAAGGCTGCTATGGCGAATGGGACCGCCCAAACATAAACCATACGAACACACCTGTACAATAATAGGCACAACCCACATATATGTCTACAGACCTCTAAACAAAACAACAGAATCATATGACGGGACAGGGCCCCGCCGTACCCCTGAACAAATATATACATATGCAACGGAAGCGTATATACCAAAATATAGGCTCCAAAACAAAGGGAGCACTCCAAACAGCAGAATAGGTGTCCTAGGGCCGGCGTATCACCGAAATGAGCGTCCGTACTCGCGGCATGAAACGCGGCCCCGAAGAAAGCGGGGTCGGCACGTAATATACCGAGTATGCAAAGCAATAAATACAAAGAAACGAATCATAATCGAAACAGTAAGTACGTAAAATAAGTGTAATATCCAAAATACCAAAACGTTTACTTTTAAAACACAAATGATGCATAGGGCTCAGGAACTATGGTCGCCCGCCCGTCATTGGCGCCATAACACAGCATAACACTAGCAGGTTTCATATCTCCGCAACCCGACATATCTCCATAACACATCCTAACGCCATAATCACAGCATAACAACAAATATATAGGGTCCCCGCCTAGTGAGGGACTCGGTGAACCATAACACAAGATAACACCGGAATATAACATAGTGCGCACGACGACATAACCGGCCCCGAGACTCGGCGAAAGATACAATGTAATGCACGAGCGAGTCGTGAGTAACCATATGCATAAAAATCATTATTACAGACTCAATACATAAGTAAGTAATCAACACTCGGGGGTCGGGTGATAGTTATACCCAATTTGTCACAAAGTTGCTGGAACTATACAAAGGAAAGTTGCGGGACCCACGGACGAGCATCAACCCGATCCGAGCCCGCCTATGGAGGACATAATCATTATACGCTACAGAATCTCCTACGAGCATATCGAGGCAATCCGGTTCTGTCTACGAAAGTTACGGCCATTTATAGACGTAGAATCCTTTGAAAACAAAATCTTTATGCAACATTTGAAATCCAATATTACCAAAGACATAGGAACCAATACTATTACATTAAGGAGGCCGACATTAAGAGGTAAATAAGAATCGTAGACATGCTCGGATCGTAAGAGTGGAGTTTCCTCGAGGCTCGTGTCATAGCCTATTTACAACTAAGGCATGCCAAAAGAAAGAAGGGTTAGGCTTTACATACCTCGTCCGCTCTCAAAGCTAATCCAAACTCAAACCTCGGGCTCTCCAAGATCTACAAATACGTCATAATATGCCAAACATTAGCTATAGATACTTAGGAATTCAATTCCAAGCGAACACTAAATTCTACAGAAATTTGGGCAGCATTTCCCCTGTAAATTCAACAACCCCGAGAATTCAACTCGGCCAAATCATCAACAACAACACCAACAACCATTCCAACAACATCAACAATCAATTCGAAACGCATTCGAACATTAATAATTCTTCTCCACATATTTCGACAACATTCCAATTATGTTCACTACAACTACATACATACAAACCAATATATAATCAAACTAACACTAATGCTCACACGTTCAATTACTAATCCGAAACCATTTAAACAATATTCAAGAACTCTTTAAATAATTCACACAATATTTCAAACAACCCAACCAACACTCCAACTCACCCGAAAACCTCCCCAAACCCGAGAACAACACAACAACACATTCCTCTCTCCCAATTCATGAATTACATCAATAATCCACACTTAAACAATGTCGTTCTCTTAAATATAAAAATTACAATAAAAGCACATTAACTTCCAAATCAGTCCGCAACAATTACCACATCAACTTGAATCATTAAACTCTCATTTTCATCATAGAATCCATAATGACAACAACCAAAACACTAAACAAAATTAATTCATTCCCTGGCATACAAGAGAGACCATAATCGGCCACCACCTCAACATGCCAACTTCATGATTCTCATCCATTTCAACACACTACAACAACCAACATGCTAAATAGAATTAATCCATCACCCCTACACAACACACACTTACACGGCTTACAAGCCATATGCACGGCTCACTTCAATCATGCATATTTCCATAAGTTCATTCATTTCTACATACTACAACATGCACACATCATTCATAACATGTGAAAACAAGATTAAACCTTACCTTTTCTCTTCAACTTTACAACTTAGCTAGGGTTGTGAATGATGAAAACGAGTGGTTTGTTGATCCAAACAATAACTCCATGTTAACAAGGACCCTTCAATTAGTTGATTTGCTAGAAGAAACAATTTTTTTATGGCTATTTTTGGTCTTCAAATTTTATCCTCCATGGCCGAATACTCCCTCTTCTCTTTCTCCAAGCTTCTCAATTTTTCTCTAAGTGTTGAAAATGGAAAAGATGACTACTTAGTCATCTTAATATGCATATATTAGCCATCCATGTGGCCGGCCACATGCCCCCTTAATTCATGAAATATTAATTTTTCCATTAATTCATTTTTAACCCCCAAACTTCCTTAATATTCCATGTCACAAATCATAGCAACTTATGTCTTAAAACAAGATCGTGGTTAACTCGGATTGTCCCAATGTGCAAAATACGGGATATAACACTAAGAATTAAATTAAAACAAAAGAAAATAAAAGGGATAGGGGAAATTGGGGATAAGAAGATAGAGGGATAGATACTAGACCCAATTGGTAATGAAATCTATAGGAAAACTTAGGTATATGAAACCTAAACTCTCCTAATTGGATTTCAACCAAAGAACCTAAGTAATTTGAATTCAAAGAAGAAGACTCAATTTGAATCCACAAATGAGAAATCTAGATTAATTCAATGGATAAGCAATTCAATTCATAACTTGGAAATCACACTTGAACAATAACCAAACAAACTATACTAAAATTCTCTCAATTTGAGTTTATCATCAATATGCAAGCTAAGGAGCAAATGAAGACTAAGTGTCCTATTTGTAGTCTTGACATTACAACAAAGGCCCTAAAGTGCCTCTTTGCAAAAATAACCGCAACATGGGTCTTCAACGCTCCAATTGTCCAATGTTTGCAATTATGACCTTAAAATGCAATCTTAGCCTTGAATTGGATTCCTAGCCAAGCTTTGCACCCTTTAGCCATAATTTGCACTTCTAGCCGATTTGCGCTCCTAGCCACTTTGAGTAGTAACCTCCTCATCCACGTGCCAAGCTATCTCCCAAGTGCCATATGCTCTCTCATATGGATCCACAAGTGTCTCCAACGTCCTCTTCCATGCCCTTGAGCCATTAGTGCCAATTATGCCCTTTAGGATCATATCAGGCGTTGACCGTGGTCAACTCTAACTCGTTAACTTAACTAGCTTCACTATCAATGACTCAATTTACACTCGAACCTTGCAGGAACCAACCCAGTGACTCCACTAAGTCATATATCATACTAATGGGACTCTGGGGAAGGGTCAACAAGGTTAAATAGGTCAAAACACTATAATGACCAAACGGGTCGTTACAATCGCGTTCAAAGGTATGGCTATATCGAATCAGAGAATTCCAGTGGAAACAGTTCTTATATTTGGGAATTAGTTGTGAAAGAAATTCAAGTATGGGAAACATGGAAAATTGGATCTTTGAGCTAAATTAAGGATGTTTGACTGATAAGGTGAACGAGTAGTGTTTTTTGTGTACCTCTTCTTGTCAGAGCTTCCAGGTGGTTATCATACAGGTTCCTTGGTTACCGTCTGCTTTGTACTCTCTTTCTTTGTTCGAGGACGGACGATTGTTTAATTGGTATCTAATGTAACGGACGGGTCGTTATGTGCCTTTTAACCATTTTACCCACGTTGACAAATTCTTGAGATTATAAATCTTTTCTATTGAAAATTGAAGGATTTAGAATCCTTAAGCTAAAGCGTTTGACCAATAGTTGACTTTTGGGTAAACAGATCTTTTTCGAATTGTCGTCAATTTCATGAGGTGCAGAGGGTCGATCATGATTTGGTGGGATGGATGGTTCTGTTCCAGAGGTGTTTGGTTGCATTTTAGGTACTTGGTTGGAAGCTTCATTTTATCCGTTTGGGGCTTGACTTGGTAAATAAGACCTCCGTTAGGAATTCCGAGGACACGGTTGAGTTCGTAGCAGTTTTTGAGTGTGTCTGCATGTTTGGTTTGCATCTGGAAGGTCTCAGATGAATGTCGAGTTTTGGGAAGAATTGGTGGAAAAACCAAAAAATCTTTTAGTTTATGGTACTCGGTCGCGGCGAGGGGACCAATACATACGGGACCGGACATGCGACGTGGCACGGTCCGCTGGCGGGGGTTCTGAGAGAAATGGGGAGTCCGCTCCAGTGAATTGATTTCCACTGGCACAGGACTTGGGAAGTTTTGGGGCATCTGCTACAGCGGTAGTCTTCCTGCTGTAGCGAGGTCGCCATTGATAGAAACATAATTGAAACTCTAAGAAATTCAAAAACAACAAAAGGAAAAAAAAAAGGATAGATAAAGAATTGGGGATGAGAAATTAGAAGATAGAAGTTAGACCCACTTAGTAATGAATTCTATAGGCAAACTTTGGTATTCTAAACCTAAACCCTCCTAATTGGAATTCAACCAAGGAACCTAAACTATTTGAATTCAATGAAATCCACAAATAAGCAACACACTATGAACACAATGGAAATGCAATTCAATTAGAAGCTAAGAAATCACACTTAGAAGCAACCAAACAATCTATATTAAGATAACTAAAAATCTCTCAAAATGAGTTTTTCATCAATATTCAAGCTAAGTTGCAAATGAAGACTAAGTATCCTACTTATAGTCTTGACATTACAAAGAAAGGCCCTAAAGTGGCTCTTTTGCGAACATAACCCCAACATGGGTCTTCAATGCTCCAATTGTCCAATACTTGCAATTATGACCTTAATTTGCATCCTTAGCCTTGAATTGAATTCTAGACCAAGATTTGCATCTTTTAGCCATGAATTGCGCCTAGCCACTTTGCCCTCGTAGCCACTTTGTGTTGTGGCTTCTTCAAGATCCTCCCAAGCTATCTCCCAAATGTTGCAGACTCTTGTAATCCTCTCCTCAAGCTCTTCCAACGCTCCTCTTCTCATGAACATGGCTTGGTGTAGTTGGAGCTCCTTTGCTTGGCTACGTGTGAAAGATCTCGAGGAACTTGTGCCAATTGGGATCATATCATCCTCCCCTTCTTGGAGAAGATTCGTCCTCGAATCTAAAGGCCTACCTACAACACAAGAAGAAAGATCACTTAAATTGAAAATATTATGGACATTATACTCACTTGGTAAGTCAATCTTGTAGGCATTGTCATTGATCTTCTCAAGGACTTTGAATGGTCCATCTCTTCTTGGGCTCAACTTTCCTTTCCTCAATTAGGGAAACCTCTCTTTCCGGAAGTGAATCCAAACCCAATCATCGGGTTAGAAGTCTACTTTCTTCCTCCCATGGTTTTATCTCTTGGCCACTTTGGTGTTGATATTGTCAATGCTTTCCTTTACCTTGGCATGGATTTTCACCATTTCGGCTGCCCTTTGCTTGGCATCTAAACTCACAACAACATCACTAGACAAAGGGGTTAAGGTTGGGAATCAAAGGATTAAAACCATAACACACTTCAAATGGGGTCATGCTAATAGAGGAATGGAGAGAACTATTATAAGCAAACTCAATCAAAGGAAAACAGTCTTCCCAAGAAGTGGGTTTTCCTCTAATCATACACCAAAGCATGCTCCCTAGAGTCCTGTTCACTACTTCGGTTTGACCATCCATTTGAGGGTGGCAAAAAGTAGAGAACATGCGCTTGGTACCAAGTGTACCCTAAAGACTCTTCCAAAAATAACTAAGAAACTTGGAATCCCTATCACTAACAATGGTGCGGGGAACCCCATGCAATTTAAGCACATGATTCACAAACAAAGATGCTACATGAGATGCATCATTTTATGGCATGGTATAAAATGAGACATTTTAGAACCTATCTACCACAACAAAAATGCTATCATGACCCCTTTTGGATCTTGGAAGACAAAAAATGAAATCCATAAAAATGTCAATCCAAGGACCAATAGGAGTGGGAAGGGGAGTATACATACCTTGAGGCCGAGTCTTTGATTTGGCTTGTTTGCACTCCAAGCATTATCCACAAAGGTTTTCCACATCATGCCTCATCTTGGGCCAATAGAATTGTTCATGTAGAATGTCAAGTGTTTTGGCCACTCCAAAGTGTCCCATCATACCACCACTACGGGCTTCTTTCACAAAATACTCTCTCCAAGAGCTCATAGGAACACACACCTTGCCATCCTTGAACAACAACCCATCAACTAGTTGGAACCGGCCAACCCTTTTCCCTTGAGTCAACTATTCAAAAATTTCTTTGAAATTGGGATCTTGAGCATAGAATCCCTTAAGGCTTTCAAAACCCGTCATTCTAGAAATCATAGTGTTTATCAAGACATACCTTCTAGACAACGTATCCACCACCACATTTTCTTTACCCTTCTTATAAAGGATCACATAAGGGAAAGCTTCAATAAGTTCCCCCCATTTCGCGTGTCTCTTGTTGAGTTTGGATTGGCTCTTCAAATGCTTCAAGGATTCATGATCCGAACGAATCACAAATTCCTGGTGCCACAAATAATGTTGCCAATGGGTCAATACCCTCACAAGTGCATACAACTCCTTGTCATAAGTAAAGTAGTTCAATAACGCCCCTTTTAGCTTTTCACTAAAGTAAGCCAATAGCTTGCCTTCTTGCATCAATACCCCACCTATGCCAACCCCGGAAGCATCACACTCAACTTCAAAAGTTTTCTCAAAATTGAGTAATTGCAACAATGGTGACGAACTCAACATGGACTTCAATTCTTGAAATGCCTTCTCTTGCTTATCTCCCCAAACAAAAGGAACATTCCTTTTTATCAATTCGGTCAAGGGAGAGGCAATTGTACTAAACCCCTTTACAAACATCCTTTAGAAACTTTCCAACCCATGGAAACTCCTCACATTGGGTGCATTTTTAGGAGTTGGCAAAGTTCGAATAGACTCACCTTTTATTCATCAATCTCCACACCATTTGCACTCACCACAAAACACAAGAACACCACTTTATCAACACAAAAAGAACATTTCTTGAGATTAGCAAACAACCTCTCACGCAACAATACATCAAATACTTTCCTCAAATGGCCTACATGCTCCTCAATTGATTTTCTATACACAAGAATATCATCAAAATAGATAACCACAAACTTATTGATAAAGGGTTTCAAGACACGGTCCATCAATCTCATAAATGTGCTAGGCGCATTGGTTATGCCGAATGGCATGACAATCCACTCATAGAGGCCAAAATTAGTTTTGAAGGCCGTTTCCACTCATCACCGGGGTTCATTCGAATTTGGTGATAGCCACTTGTAAGATCAACCTTTAAAAACACACTTGAGCCACAAAGCTCATCCAACATATCATCAAGCCTAGGAATGGGATGGTGATACTTTACCCTGATTTTGTTGACGGCTCTACAATCAATGCACATCCTCCAAGCGCCATCTTTCTTTGGAACAAGAATCACCGGAATGACACATGGGCTAAGATAGTCCTTCACTGGACCCTTTTCAAGAAGCTCCTCAACTTGCCTTTTCAATTCTTTTTGTTTCTTTTCGGATTGTCCTATATAGCTAGCTTTGTTGGGATTTGTGAGAAACTCAAAAGACAAAGTCAATTTGATGTCAATACCCCTCAATGGAGGTAATCCATTAGGCATTTCCTCCGGAAATAGCTCATCATATTCCTACAAAAGAGACGACACTACTAGGCAAAGTGCTAATAGTTTGGTTAGTATGGAAAAGAAGATCTTTGTTTACAAGGCATACCATGAAGTGCCTTTTATCAATTCCCTTCAAACAATTGCTTGGTTAGGCCAACATACACCTCTTGGATCCATCTTGAGATGATCCTTCTCGACCAATCGCCACCAAGGCTCCCTTATCACGCTTCTCCATTTCCTCCTTTTGAACCCTCTCCCGGAGTTCCCTCATGATTCGATAATCTTCACTCACTTGATAGGGTGCCAATCGGGCAAGAGTGTACTTTCTTCCCTCGAACACAAATGAATACTTGTTGGACCTCCCACTATGTTGGACATTCCTATCAAATTGCCAAGGCCTCCCAAGCAAAAGGTCACAAGCTTGCATAGGTACCACATCACATAAGATCTCATCTTGATACCTTCGAATGCTAAATTTAATAATGGCTTGCTTGGTTACCCTCATTTCACCACACTCATTGAAACCAGTGAAGTTTGTAAGGACTAGTATGTTTTCCTGTGGGGAATTTCATACTTTCAACCAAGAATTGGCTCACCGCATTTGTACAACTTCCACCATCAAGAATCAACGAACACACCTTGACTACTATTTTGCATCTAGCATGAAATAGATTCTCCCTTTGATCACTTCCCTCTTTAGCTAATACACCCATGGCTCTCCTAGCTTGATAAGATTCACCTAAGGAACTCTAAAACCTTGAAGAACAAGAAAAACAAAATAAAGGATGGAAGAAGGATAGAGATGGAATAAGGATAGTAGGATAGATACTAGACCTCTAGAATAGATTCTATGAACAAGGTTGGGTGTATGAAACACAAACCCTTTCAATTGGAATGATATTCTAAAAATCTAAGTAATTTGAATTTCAAGGAATTAAATCACCTTTGAATCCACAAATGAGAAATCCTAGGCAAATTCAATGGAAAGCAATTCAAGGCACAACTAAGAAATCACACTTAGTTAATCAAGCCAAACAATCTATATTAGGTTAAAACTACTTAACAATCTGCTACACTCAAGTATCATCAATATTCAAGCTAAGGAATGAAAAATGAGACTAGTCTCCTATTTATAGTCTAGGGCTTACAACAAAGGCCCAAAAGTGGCTTTTTGCAAAAATATCCCCCAACATGGGTCATCAACCATCTAAATGACTAAAGCTTGCAAATGTGGCCTCCAATTGTACTCTTGAACTTGAATTGCATTCTTGGTCAAGATTTGCATCAAACACCCACAATTTGCAAAAATGTCCCTCTGACACTTTTAGCCGCTTTGCGCATCTAGCCACTTACAACTTTTCCAATGCCAAACTATCTTCGAAACGCCATTTGCTCTCTTAGGTGGGTCCACAAGTGTCTCCAACTTTCTCTCCCATGCCCTTAAGCCATTAGCGCTAATCATGCCCTTTAGGATCATATCATAGCTACAATGGCAAAGTTCAATCTCTCCTCCATCCTTTCTTCAATATCATCTTCGAATTCACCCTCATGCTCACTCTTTTCTCCCTCATTATCACTGCCAACCCTGCCCTCATCTTTCTCATCGGTTCGGTACCCATCACGTAGAACCATAATTGATCGTCTATTGGGGCATTCACTTGAAATGTGCCCTCTACCTTGACATTTGTAACATTGAATGGTACATGGACGAGGATAGTTAGGTTTAACATTGTTACCTCCTTTGGCCTTATCATCTCCTTTGGCCTTGTAGTCAAACTTGGCTTGAGGTGCTTAAGTGGTGGTCTTGGGCTTCTCCCTAGTGGAAGTTTTCCATTTCTCTTTACCTTTGTTCCATGTTGAAGATGTGGTGTTCTTTGCCTTGTACGCTCTCTCTTCCTTCAAATCCGTTTCAACCTTGGAAGCATCTTGAAATGCTTCCTCTAAAATCCTATAAGTTTATAGCCTCATGGGTTTAGAGATCTCTCGATTTAGGTTAGCCACAAATCTTATGAGAGTGTAGTTCAAGTGTTCTTCTATTTTGGACTTCATCCTCAAATTTTCAAACTCATCAAAGTACTTCTTAACACTCTTGGTGCCTTGCTTCAACATGTATACCTTCTTAAGGACTTCTTGATAGTAGGTATGAGGCAAGTACCTCGTCTCCATGAGCTCAATCAAGTCATTCCATGTAGGAAGATCAAAGATATATGTTATTGAGCCCTTTTTAGTTTCTTGGATTCCCACCAAGTTGATGCGTACCTCTCAAATTGAGTGAGGGCATATCTTGTCTTCAAAGCTTCCAACATATTGTTGGTGAGAAATATCCTCTCACTTTGCAATTTTCATTCAAGAAACTCCTCCGAATCACTACTCCCCGTGAACTTAGGAAGTGTAACCTTAATGATATTCAAATTTCGGTCATTGTCTCCATAGGCATCATTGCCTTGCCATCTCCCTTGGTCTACATGACCCTGGAACCTAGCATCATGGCGGCTGCGGAACCTAGCAAATCCACCTTGCCTTCTTCTACCCCGGTTGTTCATCTCTCCACGTCTTCCTCCTTGACGATTCTTATCCCACCACCTCTCTTGTTGCATCTCCTCAGACTCCGTGTCATCCAACTGGTCTTGGTATTAGTTTTGGTAGGGACCTTGTTCTTGGTTTTGTTGAGGTGCTTGGGGAATGTTTTGTGTGGTTCTTTGTGGTATTTGCTCGTTTTGATTAGTTTGATAGACTTGGGGATAAGTTTGTCGATTGGTGTTTTGGAGGTGGGTGGTTGGTTTTGTGGAGCTCTTTGGGTAGGTGAAGAGGTGGCTGGGGGATAGCACAAGGCATGTGCTTTCCCGGGTGTAAGTGTCGGGGTAGTCTCCGCATTCTTACCCAAATATCCTTCAACTTGAGAGCGAGGAGTGCCCACTCTAGTTGAACTTTCCAATCTCTCTATCCTCCCTTCAATCCCCATTACCTTCGATGTCAACTCTATCAATTGCTTAAGGATCATGTTCAAGGTGTTTGGATCCTCCACTTCTTGAGTATGATCTCCTTGATTAGATATTATGACCTGCAAAACTAGCAAACAATGTTAGTAGTAAAAGCCTCACATCACTCGTAATGGTGCTGATAGACCGAATGAAGAATATGGTCGATCATAACCCGCATGAGGGTGAAGAATACTACTTCGAGAGCAATTGTGAGGCAACACCTCATGAGGCTTATGAAAAAGAAGGGATAGATGAGTATGATGAAGAGTCCTATGGTGGATACGAGCATGAAGAGTCTTATTCTACACGCCATGGATATGGGGCCGAATTGAGGTATGCTCCTTCCTCACACTTTCGATATGAACCACTTAGTGAGAGCTTGTAAGAATGGGAAGAATGTGGTGATGATGAGCCTAGTGGCTATGTACTTCATGGTAAGCATGCTTGTGAAGATAATGGGATTGCATATAATTCTTATGAGGGGTATTCTAATAGATATTCGCATGCATCGCCTTGTAATACTTCCTATTCCAAGCAAAATGGTATAAGTGTGTGGATTGGTCCGAGTAGGAGTAGTCTGAGGAGGAGAAGAGATTATACATTTCCTAATCCAAGAAACACAATGAACTATGATTCTTATCTAATCCGGAGGTGCCATGTTCTCAATATGGTTATGGCGTGGAGGGTAGGAGGAGAGAAGTGTTGACGGGAGTTGACCAACTTGTTGGTTATAGAAGTCCTTGTGGCGACTACTCAAGTCCGATGTCTTATCCTAGTCCAAAGGTTATAACGACTAATCAAGGAAGTTGGATTGAAGAGATAGGAGATATGTCATCCATAGCAAGTTCATTGGCTATGCTCACGAATCAATTGTCGAGCTTGACATCGAAGATAGAAGGTATGGATGGAAAGATGGAAAGTATGGGTAGAAAGATGGAAAGTATGGATGGGAAGTTGGATGGTATGAATGAACGGATGGAACGCTTACGTAAGGTACAACGAATAAAGATGAAGAAGTCTAAGCCTTGTGAAGCGAAAAAGGAGAGAGAAGCGGAGGGGTCGCTTAACCTTTCCAAAGATGTACTTGACACTTGCCCTAACTCCCATGAAATTGAGAGAGAAAAGATTGAGAGGAGTAAGGGAGTGAAAAGTGACAACTCTAGAGTGGAAAAAGGAGAGGTTGTGAGGAGTGATGTGAGGGAGTTGTCACAACCCCATTCTAACCCTTGTAACTTTTCTCTTTTCTCTAGTTGTTTTGATAATGGTTTAGGTATTCTTGGAAGTAAACCGAATGATGAGCCTCAAACTTTGAAAGTTCATGAGGTAGTTGAAAGCTTCCCGAAGGAGCAAATGGACTCCCAAGTTGAGAACCACAGTAAAGAAGATACTTTGTGTGCACTTCAAGGTAAATGTCACGACCCAAACCGGAGGGCCGCGACTGGCACCCAAAAACCTACTCGGCTGAGTGTCATACAACTATTTCATCCAGGAGTCACAACTTTTTATGAACCTTTAATCTACGAAATGACGCTTCCGTCAGGTAAAAAAAACTTTTCAATAAAACTCTTTCATCAAATCAGGGACTTCTCCCTTATCGTTAATTCAAAGAAAGCCTTTAGTCACAATAAAATCTTTAAAAATAAAGAAAAAAAACATATCGACCTATATGGTCGCTTTACACAACTGTCGACACCTCGACGCACTATCTACAGGACACTGTCTGCAAAAGTCCTTAACATACACGAGATACCATAATATAAGTACTGACTTAAGAATCGTGCACTCCGAATCGAGATGGAGCTTCACCAACTCCGATTGATAGCACGAAACATCCTATGGCATGGGTCTTCTATTCATTCATATACACTGCTGGCATGAAACGCGGCCCCCGAAAGAAAGGGGGTCGGTGAAATAGTGTACCGAGTATGTAACGAGAATAACATCACAATAAGAAGTATAGGACATAACGGGATAAAGATGACCCGTACATTTGATTGCCTCATAAGGAGCATACCATACATGCCAATTTAACCTTTTTAAATCAATATTTACATAAAATCATGGAAGACATCTAAAACATTTTAATGAATGTGCAAAGATAAATTAAAACATCACAACAAAGGCCACAAAGACACCCCCTGTCAACTGTGCCATATATATACACATCACAACAATGGCCACAAAGATACCCCCTATCAACTGTGCCATATATATATATACATCGCAACAATGGCCAAGACACCTCCGTGTGCATATATATATACAAATCACAACAAAGGCCACAAAGACACTTATCAATCGCCATATATATATACACATCACAACAATGGCCACAGCACACCCCCTGTCAACTGTGTCATATATATACACATCATAACAATGGCCACAGCACACCCCCTGTCAACTGTGTCATGTATATACACATCACAACAATGGCCACAGCACACCCCCTGTCAACTGTGCCATGTATATACACGTCACAACCAAGGCCAAAACTTCACCCCCTATCAACTGGGACTTGTAATACACAACAAAGGTCACAGCGTCACCCCCTGTCAACTGTGACTTATTTATACATGAAGAATGAAAATGAGTGCAACGCATAATCAAAATGAAATAGTAGGAATCTTTAATGTCACACAATAGCCGTATACATATATTATACTCATGGCATGCATAGGAGTTCAAATAAAAACATATCGCCCTATCCCATCTTGGAGGAACAATTTATAAGGCGAGATCAACAACAATGACGTAAAATCGAGAAAATCATGAAATAGCTTAACATTTTCATATTATCGTTGAAATCATACTTGAGAACTTTAAGCATAAAATTATCCTCACGTAACCCTCATCAAAAAATTCTCATTTTTAACGTCATAAGAAGCTTTAAGAGTTATAAACTTCTAGCTTTTGAAAACAAGGAGGTTATGGAAACATTTATGGAATCATGCCTTTGAAAGAAAGGGACGAGCCTTAACATGTTGAAGCTCGCTTCTCGACTTTCCAACCTACCTCTGTCTTGAAATATACATATAAAATCATTCATTCTATTATTAGGCTCGTTGTCATATACTTATCTTAAGCCTCCAAATAAATCTTTCTAGAATGCGAAATTTCGGCGAAAGATCTCCTCTGTTTATATGCCTAGCCCAAAACCTCAACTCAGCAACCAACAACAACAACATTACTATTAACACCAAAATATTCCATAAATATCCCACACGATGTTTTATCCAATTTTCCGACCATATAAATTCCTTATACGCTCATTTAGTAGCTTTTCATACGTAGATAAGCTTAAATCAATACTAATAAGGAAAAGTTCATACCTTTCACCCGCTAGAATTGCAATATCTTCGATTATCACCTTGAATCCAAGCCAAGTTTCACCGTAATACGATAGTATAATCGCAACTACGCGCTGTCCAACCTTAAATTCGGAGATTATACTTAATTAGCGTTAAAATCTAGTGGATAGAAGTTGGGAGAATTTTCTAGAATGTTTGGGAAATATTAGGAGGATTCTTGGCTGAAAAATGAGGTTTTGGATCAGATTTGGTCCTTAAATAGTGGTTCAAATTCGGGTCGGGTCACTGTAGTAGTACTGTAGCAAGTAAGTTACTGTAGCAGCACTGTAGCACGCGTTTTTGCTTTGTCAGCCGAACTTGTAACGTCCATAATTCTCTACTCCGATGTCCTATCGATGAGCGGTTTATTGGGTTGGAAACTAGACTCGACGAACTTTATTTTAGGCTTTTACCTTGCTTCAAAAATCCCCATCTACTAAAAGATATTCTTTCTCCAAGTTGGGCCAAAATTACCTCTCATATTCTCTTCCAAGTTCCAACAAATTTAATTTCCTTAATTCACTTGCCCTTCAATCCTTCCATAGCTTACAATATGCACTTAAACCTTTATAACCATAAGTTAAACACATATAAGCTCACATACCTCCTAAAAGGTAGCTCGAATCTCAACATACGAAACTACGGGGTGTAACAGTAAATTAGCTAATCTTAACACTCCAAATCTTGTGAATGAGCATGTTGACTTGAGTGTGAGTGATATCTTAGCCTTATGTGAGCTTAATGAGTCTTTACCATGTGTTGAGCTTAGATCTTCATTGATTGTTCACGATGTTGTTGATATGGGTGATCCAACACTAGTTGATCCTATTGATGACCATCTTGATTCTTCTTGTAAAATCAATTTGTGTTCACCTAGTGTTGATCCCTATGATGTGAATGTTAGTACATTGTCATGTGATATGATAGCTCACCCACTAGTTGATCCTAACGATGACCGAGTTGATTTTTCTTGTAAGATAGATTTGCGTCCAACTAGTATGGATAATTGTATTGATCAATTTGATTGCTATGATAGTCCACTAATTGAGAAACCATGTGATGTGCTTAATGACCCTCAATTTAGTGATGATGTTGGTATAATTGATCATTTAACTAGTCGTGTGCATAAAAGTGTTGTGAAAAGTGACCTTTTTCTTTATGAGAGTGGAATTTCATGCTTTGACTCTTCGTTGTTCATAGATTATTCTCTCTTAGAAGATAATGTCCTATTTGATGACAGCATGACTAGTGAGTATGCCATGCATAGTGGATTGTATTGCAACGTTGAGCATGTAGCCACATTTGGAGGCTATAATGTATTTAGTAACCCACTATGGGATGATGATGGGCTTGGTATTGATGACAATCATTGGGTGGTTGAAGCACTTGACACCATCCCCGAAGACGAAAAGCCCTTCTTGAGGGTTTATGACCCACTTGATGGAGAAACATCGAATTTGGAAAAGGCTTCTAAAAGTGATGAGTGCTTTTAAAGAAAGGGAGCAATTTGAAAGGGAAAAAGCACACTTCTTGGAAGGACTATGCTAGATCTTTTATCCCAAGGGGTGAGGAGATGCTACTCTTAGCTTGGCATAGGTTCGAAGAGCCTAAAGGTAAAAATCCTTCTTTTGATGAACTTGATTATGTGATTAACTTGTTTGTTGAGTTTCATCAAAGGAGGAGACTTGAAAAGGAAACCCATTGGAGAAGACCTCATTGGACTACACCTTGGTATGAAGTCACATCTTGTACTTCCATCACGGACGGTATGTATTCGTGGCTCATGCTTATTCTTGGGTTTTCTAAAGCCATGGAGGTAACTTCTTTGAATGCTGAAAATAGTAGTAGCACTCCTATCCATTCATGTGATTATTTTCTAGTGTTATTACTTGATGTCTTGTTAGAATTACATGGAGTATGTGGTAACAATTGTGTGGGGGATACCTTTGTATTTGACCCCCGTGTTAACTTAGGGGTGATTTCCTTATTGGAGTGGGCAAGTGTGATGGTTGGACCCTTGACTTGGATTGGGCTTATTGGTGATATTACACTTAGTCATGAGGGATTTCACTTGTTTCTTGACTTAAGGAGATGTCTTTAATTGCTAGACCAATGTAGACTTGCATGTTGGGATTTCTATTTGCATTGGTTTCTTTGATTTACCCTTTTATCAAAATGACTTGAATAGCTAAGTGTCTTTGGCATTATTTGGATACACGTTCTCTCTAGATCCATTTGATACTTGGCTGTATCATAAGACTGAGTCATTTAGTATGTTGGTTGCGTACTTTGCTTAATTTAGTGCCATTATCATTGGCCTTATGATGACTACCTTGCTTGTTTTGTGAAAGGGTTTGTACTCATTCTCCTCCATATTTTTCAAGGTACGGATTTGAGGACGAATCCTTTTGAATAAGGGGAGGATGATATGATCCTAAATGGCACAAATGACTCAACTACTCAAACTTCTCCAAAGATTTGTGTTGGAAGCGGATTCATGGAGAATGAAGCTTTGGGAGCATTTAAATGGAGTCATTGGAGGGCTTTCAAGCTATGGGAGATAGCATGGGAGAAGAAGTCAAGAGTCCAAGGCCCAAGGCTTGCCTCTTAAAGTGGGTACAATTGCAAGCTTGGGTAATTCAAAGTTCGAAAGATGCTATTTCGCAAGTGACGTTATTTGTGCAAGTGGCTACTCCGCGGAGAGAGAGTTATCTTGCATGAAGGCCATACGGGAAGGTTGATTAGAGGGCCATCTATGCAAGAGGGACGTGTTTATTGAAGGCCAATCCTTGAATTGAAGACTACACTAAGAAGACTAGCTAAACAAGGCCCTTACTTCATTAAGGGTAAAGTATCATTGAATTGCACATTAGTCTTCTTCACTTAGCTTGTATATATATCTTGTCTTTCATTTCCGTTAATAGGAAGGGCGATGTTAATCGATTATGTGACCAATATCCGCTTCAAAGTAAAAAGTGAATAACCCAAAGGGAGGAAGAGAAGGCTTTAGAGATTTTCGTTGGGCGAACCCAGATTCGATGTCATGAGATCGAAAGGGTTCGTGGTTAAGATGAATCGGGGAAGATGGAAAGAGAAGAGTCGGAATTTGAACACAACATGCGAACCTTCCGCCCAAGGAGGCAGCAATCCGAAAGAGTTCTCGAATGGAAATCGTAAAGTGAGCATATCTTCCTCACAAACAACGTGTCCGAGGCCTTAAAGACAAAGTACGCCCTCACCACCTGAGGGACACGCTTCTACTAGGTGGGAATACAAGAAGTTACAAAGAGCTCAAAAACGCATCTATGATCTTCCAACTTGGAATGACTTGATTGAGCTCATGGAGACATGGTGGCTTCCACCTACATACCATCAAGATGCACTAAAAAGTGCGTACGTGGAAGACGATCGAAAAGCGTGGAAAAGTACTTTGATGAGTTTGAGGACTTGTGGATGAAGTCTAAGATAAGAGCATGAGGAGTACACTATTATAAGGTTGTAGCCAACTTGAATCGGGACATTGCTAAACCAACGAGGCTCAAGACTTATAATAGTCTAGAAGAGGCATTCCAGACGCCTCCAAGGTCAAGCGATCTAAAAGTAAGAGGTCTTACAAAGACAAAGGCAAATCATCTTAAACTTCGGAACAAAGGCAAAGAAAAGTGGAAAACTTCCACTTGGGATAAGCCCACGAGCAACACTCAAACACCTCAAGCAAATTCGACTACAAAGCCAAGTGGTAGACAAGGCAAAGAGAAACAATTTAAACCCAACTATAACGAATTTCTACCAT
>NW_026714665.1:0-22713 GCF_029784015.1 Lycium ferocissimum | reverse complement strand
CTCTCTCTCCTCTCTAGGTTTTCTTGAGTTTGTGAAGATGAAATATGACTTTTTTTGTCATCATTTTACTATTTATATCATGCCTATATGTTGGACACATGTCCCACTCATGGCTTGAGCCAATCAAATGTGGCCAAGCCATGGGTGGGACCAATGTAACCATTTATGACTTGATTAGTGACTAATTAAACTTTTAATCCCACTTAATAATCTAATCATGCTTAATTAATTCCTAATCTCCATTAATATTTCTATACCAAATAAAATTTATAAGCACTTGTGCATTGAAACAAAATCGGAGGTTAAAAGTCTCTACCTCGGATCCCAAAATAGTCTTGTCCTTAACTTGTCGCGATTAGCTTAAAATATCCCAATGTACAAAAATACGGGATATAACATTCAGCCTCCATGTCTTCTTGTGTTCCTACTTTTCCACAACAGCCACATAACTAATGCAGGAATGGCTTGATATAAAGCTTTCAGTCTAGCCATAGTATTAAAATTCAACCATATCAAAACTATTTGTTTGATCTGTATGAAAGGGCATATTATTCCTGCAGCTGTTGAAAAATAGTTCCATATTCTTCTAGCAAATGGTCCTGTAAGGAATACATGATCCATTGTTTCTTGTTGTACATGACAGCACCAAAGATCTTGAGACTATACTGATATTCATCTTTTGCAAAACTTCATCTATAGGTAGCTTCCAAAACCATACTCTCCATAGAAAAAAAGAAATTTTGTAAGGTAATCCTTTTATCTAGAATTTCTCATAAACCTGTGATCTTTGTTGTCTTTGTCTCAACTTCTCGCATGCACTCTTAACTATAAATTTTCCAGAGCTTGTATGTATCCACCATGGTGTTACACCTCAGAAATTTCTAATTTTGGTTGCCTTGTGAGTAGGCTAACATGAGCTTAAGGTGGTTTAGATAACTTAAGGTGCATACCATAAGATTTTGAAGTACGAATATATGAGCTTTAGTTTGTTGAAGGAAGTGAAATATAAGTCGTGTTCAAAAAGGTTTTCGCTATAATTGAGCTAATATTTATGTGGTGATGTCATGAGGGGCTGCTATAGGGCCTACTGTATGGTTAATAAAGTATTATGTAAGTGCCAAGAAGGATCCACGAGGATTGGAAGTCAAACGAATCAACGAGAGAAAGTTTCGCATAACTGGGAGTTATACGCCCACTTGTACGGTCCATATAACTTTATATGGTCCGTATAAGAGGGATCCATATAACTTGACATTTACAGAAAGGGACTTTTTCTTGGTGGTGTTATACGGACCGTATAAAGTTATATGGACCGTATAAGTGGCTAAGAAGACAAAGAGGTATGTAAGGCTAACCCTTCTTTCATTAAGGCATGATTCCTTTGCTATATATCCTTTCATAAGTTCCATAATGTCTTCCAAATGAATCTATCTCTAAAGTTACTAAAGCTCATGATCCTCGATACTTCCACGATGCTATTACCTCCCTCATATGATAATTGATCTTCTAAGGATAGATGCAATGAGAGCGATGATGGTAATGATGTTGATGATACTTATAGACTCTTATGTACACGTGTCCAAGTGTGTATGACTATTATGTAACACCGAGCTTATATAGACGGGTATGATACTTATCGCGCGCACCTCTGTAGTTGGGTACGGATAACCCTGAGCCTTGGTAGGGCCAGGTATATATAACACCAAGCCTTGACATGGCCGGGTGCGTGAAACACCGAACCTTCATGGTTGGGTATGATGTAAATAAATACGTGTAAATATACATGAGTAAGCTTTAGAAATGGAAGGTCCCTATGAAAAACAAGTAAGTAAATATGATGATGGCCACTAGAGGTAAAAATGGGTCTATTACCTCCTGATTCTCCCATCCTATGCTAGTTCTTATGTTATTTCTTATGCTGCTACTATGATGTTGATTATGCTTTACATACCCAGTACATTATTCATACTGGCGTCCTTTTATTTATGGACGCTGCGTCATGCCCGCAGGTGGACAAGAGATAGACTTGACCCATAGACTGCTTGCTCAGAGACTGCATAGAGGAGCTCCATTTCATTCGGAGCTACAGCTGTTGGTATTATTCTTTTGTGTACATACATATGGGCATGGCGGGGTCCTGTCCCATCTATATGATGTTACATACTCTTCTCAAAGGTTCATAGACTGTTGTGTATAGTTAGAGGTCTCTTAGCCTTATCGGCTTATATTTTGTATATCGTTTTGTTAGCCTCGTCGACTTGTGTATATGGATATAGGGGCATTGTTGTCGATGATGATATAAATGTGTTGCTTCCCAATGAGATTAGTATTATTGACGTATAGAAATTATGAATAAGCTATGTGGCGCACCTAGATGTGAATGAGAAAGTACGATAAGAGGTGCCCGGGTGGGTTAGCACCGGGTGCCAGCCATAGCCCTCCGGTTGGGTCGTGACAAAAGTGGTATCAGAGCAGGTCTGTCCTAGGGTGTGTCTACGAGCCGTGTCCAGTAGAGTCTTGCTTATGGGTATGTTACGCGCCACACTTATAAACAGCACGCTACGGGCATTTTAGGAATGAATGACCTTCTTTCTTCATAAGATCGTGCGATAGAGCCATAATATAAGGATTTCTCTTTCCTTAACCGTGTAATATGTATTTCAGAAATGCCTATAAAGAGAAAAGCTACAGCAGCCCAAAAGGGCAAGACAGTGGCAGAAAAGCGGTCGAAAGAGTACCGCTAACGGTTGTAGAGGAGGGTGAGTCCCAAAATGCAACTCAATCTCAGTCCTCCCACTCAGTGCCTATTTCTGAGGAGCATGAGGGAGCCTCAGCCCCAGCTCCAGCACCCCCAGCTCCTCCACCAGATGCTTCAGGCCAAGATGTGAAAGAGGTCATTCATTTACTTACTCAGTTGGTTGCCGCTCAGGCTCAGCGGCAAGGTACAGGGCAAGGTGATAGGGTTGTTAGTGCAAGGGCCTGTGATTTTATTAGCTTAAACCCTCCGAAATTCATCCGGTCAAAGCCGGATAAGGACCCTCAGAATTTTATTGATGGAATGTTGAAGACACTTCGGTTAATGCATGTTTCAGAAATTGAATCGATGGAGTTAGCGTCCTATAGATTGCGGGATATCGCGGTTCATTGGTATATGGTTTGGATGGATTCAAGTGGAGTTAATGCACCTCCCTCGGTATGGCAAGAATTTATAGATGCCTTCCTCCGACATTACTTACCTCCAGAGGTTCGGCGGGCTAGAGCCGATAAATTCTTGAATCTTAGGTAAGGAAGTATGAGTGTCTTAGAGTATAGTCTCCGCTTCAATTCCTTGGCTAGGTATGCTCCGGCCATGGTAGCGAACATGGGTGATCGAGTGCACCGATTTGTGAGAGGCCTAGGGCCACATTTGATGGATAGGTGCTTGACTGCGTCCCTTCAGGACAACATGGATATTTCACGCATTCATGCCTATGCCCAGAATTTAGAGAAAAGTTAACAACAGCAAAGAAGTGAGCGTGAGCATGACAGAGGGTAAAGCAAGAGGGATAGGTCTTCGGGTCCAACGTGTGAGTTTAGAGGCGGACAAAGACAACAGTTTTCTAGGCATTCAGGCCATTCTATGACTAGTGCGCCTCGACGGTTTACACGCCAGAGATTTGATAGATCAACTTATTCTGGGCCGAGTGAGAGTTTTAGGGCTTCAGGTTCTCAGTTCAGAGGCGATTAGGGTCAGGCAAGGCCACCCGTGCCAAGAAGTTCCCAGTGAGGAAAGTTACATTGGGGCTTGTTTTTATATCCCGTATTTTGCACATTGGGATAATCCGAGCTAACCATGATAAGTTAAGGACAAGACTATTCTGGGATACGCGGTAGAGACTTTTAACCTTCGATTTTGTTTTAAGACATAAGTTGCTTATGAATTTATTGGCATGGAATATTAAGGAAAATTTGGGGCTAAAAGTGAATTAAGGAAAGTTGAAAATTCATGAAATTAAGGGCCATGTGGCCGTGTGAATTAAGGTGGGTTCCCACCCATGGCTTCGCTAATTTTAATTGATCCAAGCCGTGTGTGGCCATGGACACATGGATGAGCTATATAAGCCTGTGTAAGATGACTAATTAGTCATATTTTTCATCTTCAACCTTTAGAAGTTTAGAGAAACTTGGAGAAAAAAAAGATGAAGGCCATTCGGCCATAGCTTGCAAAAATTGAAGTCCAAAAATCCTCTTCAAAAAAATATTTTCTCCTAGCAACTCAACCAATTGGAAGGTCCTCTTTAACGTGAGATAGTTGTTGGAGTCAACAAACCATTCGTTTTATCAATCGCAAACCCTAGCCAAGTTGTGAAGTTAAGAAGAAAAGGTAAGGTTTAATCCTCTTTTTCATATGTTATGGATGGTTTGTACATTTTGTAGTGTGTAGAAATGGATGAAAATCACGAATTTTGTATGGGGTGGTGGTGGCCGAATATGGCCTCCTTGTGTGGTTAAGAATGAACTAATTTTATTTAGTATTTTGGTTGTTGTTGTTGTGGATTCCATGTTGATAATGAGAGTTTAATGATTCAAGTTGACGGCGTAATTGTTGTGGGTTGTTTGGAGGTTAACGTGATTCTTATGTAGTTTTTATATTTATGAGAATGACATTGTTAACGTGTGGATTGTTGGTGTAATTCACGAATTTGGGAGAGAGGAATGTGTTGTTGTTGTTGTTCTCGGGTTTGGGATGGTTTCGGGTGAAATGGAGTTTTGGTTGGGTTGTCTGGAATATTGTGTGGGTTGTTTAAAGTGTTCTTGAATCTTGTTTGAATGCTCTCGGATTAGTACTTGGACTTGTGAGCGTTGGTGTTGGTTTGAATGTATGTAGTTGAATTGAATATGATTGGAATGTTGTCGAATGATGTAGAGAAGAGTCATTAGCGTTATAATGCGTTTTGGATTGATTATTGATGTTGTTAGTGCGGTTTTTGCTATTGTTGTTGATGATTTTGGCCGAGTTAAATTCTCGGGGTTGTTGAATTTATAGGGGAAATGCTGCCCAAATTTCTGTAAATATAGTGCTAGTTTGGAAATTGAATTCCTAAATGCCTATAGCTAATGTTTGGTATCAAAGATGTTGTTGTAGATCTTGGGGAGCCCGAGACTTAGGTTTGGATTAGCTTTGAGAGCGGACGAGGTATGTAAAGCCTAATCTTTCTTTCTTTTGGCATGTCTTAGTGGTAAGTAGGCTATGATACGAGCCTCGGGGTAATTCCATTCTTAAGATCCGAGCTTGTATACGATTCTTACTCGCTTCTTAAAGTTGACTCTCTTAATGTAGTCGGGTAAGGTCCTTATGTTTTTATATGATTGGATTTCAAAAGTTGCATAAAGAATTGTGTTCTTAAAGGATTCCGTAACTACGAACGACCGTAACTTCCATAGACGAGCTCGGATCGCTTCGAAACGTTCGTAGGAGATTCTATGATGAATAATATCTCCAACTTTCATAGGCGGGCTCGGATTGGTTTGATACTTGTCCGTAGGCCCCCCGAGACTTCTCTATGTTTGATTCTAACGACTTTTTGAAAGAACTTAACTTGACTATCGTCTTAACCCTCGAGTGTCGGTTACTTACTTATCTATTGAGTCTGTAATAATGATTTACATGCATATGGTTACTCACGACTCTGCTCGTGCATTCTGTTGTTATATCTTTCGCCGAGTCCCGGGCCGGTTATGTCATCGTGCGCACTATGTTATATTTCGGAGTATGATGTGTTACGATTTACCGAGTCCCTCATTTAAGGGTCAGGTACCGTTTATATATGATATGGCGTTATGATGTGTTATGGCGTTATGATGTGTTATGGAGATATGCCGGGTTACGGAGATATGAAATCTTCTGGAGTATGATGTGTTATGGCGCCAAAGACAGGGTGGCGACCATGTTCCTTGAGCCCCATGCATGATTTGTGTTTTCTAAATAAATATTTTTGTATTTTGAATATTGTACTTATTTTCTATATCTCTTGTTCCGGTTATGATTCTGTGTACTATATTTCACGCTTTATATACTCAGTACATATTTCGTACTGACCCCCTTTCTTCGGGGGCTGCATTTCATGCCCACAGGTACAGACGCTCACTTTGGTGATCCGCCAGCTTAGGAAACCTACTCTGCTATATCTTGAGTGCTCCTCTATTCCGGAGCCCATATTTTGGTACATATTCTTCCGTTGCATCTGTATATGTTTGATCAGGGGTACGGCGGGGCCCTGTCCCGTCATATGATTCTGTTATTACTCTTAGAGGTCTGTAGATACATATATGTGGGTTGTGGATAGTTCTGTTCAGTTGTGTTCGTTTGACTTGTGCTTTGGGCGGTCCTACCCGCCGTGGCAGCCTTATCGGCTTGCGTTTGTATATATATTTTGAGATGTTGTGATTTATGACAGCCTTGCCAACTTCTGTGCGATATATGTGTTTGTATGCGACGGCTTGAGACGACGTCTGATCTATATGTATGCATAAGTTATCTGTATGCTGATTCGAGTTAGAGTGTGTACGAGTTGTCCGGCTCGGCACTAGTCATAACTTTGCGGGGGTTGGGTCATGACAAAAGTGGTATCGGAGCTTCGTCCTCGGAGTGTCTACATGCATCGTGTCTAGTAGAGTCTTATTTATCGGTGTGTTGTGCACCACATCTATAAACAGGAAGCTGCAGGACATTTAGGATATTATTTCCTTCTGATCCTAGATCGTGCGATAGAGCTGTCTTATCAGGATGATCCCTCCCTAACGACTTGTTATATTTTCAGCGATGCCTCCAAGGAAGGCGACAGCTGCCCAGAAGGGAAAGTCGACAAGAATGTGGAGAGACTAGCCGGGCCGGGAGAGTTACTAGGGCCGTGCCCGGCAGCCCGAGATTGTGCTCCTCGTCGGCCGAGCTTCGCTACACCATCACCATCGGAGCATAGGGGCGGCCGACGCAGATCGGGGCGGCTCCACCGCCGGCTCACGGGTTCCCGTGCCCGAGCCTCTCCGGCCTCCTCACCGGGGCGGAGGATGAGGGCTATGAGAGATGCGATCCGCCGTCGACCGGACTAGTGGCGGGGGCGAGTGCTCGCAGGCACGGATTGGGCGGTGATCAGGCAGACAGATATGATAGTTTGAGGGCCCGTGATTTCCTGACCTGTAATCCTCCAGAGTTCTTCGGGTCAAAGCCCGCGGAGGATCCCCAGGAGTTCATTCGGCAGATGCAGCGTACTTTGCGGCTCATTAAGGCTTCTGAGACTGAGTCTGTCGAGTTGGCGTCATATCGGTTGCACGATGTAGCGGCTAATTGGTATGAGTCTTGGGAGCTGTCTAGGGGCGAGGGTGCTCCTCCAGCAGTGTGGGATGAGTTTACGGAGGCCTCTCTTGGCCATTTTCTACCTCCGAGATGAGGGGCGGACGAGTTGATATATTCCTGCGTCTGAGGCAGAGTGGCAGGAGTGTCCGAGAGTACAGTCTAGAGTTTGACTCCTTGGCCAGATATGCACCTATTATTGTAGCTGATATGACTGATCGGATGCATCGATATGTGATGGGGCTGGATCGTTACTTGGTCGATAGCTGTCTGGTGATGGCTTCCCGACGGGGGGGATGGATATTGCTCGAGTACGGTACATGTACCCGTGGTACGGAGGATCGACATGAGGGGCGTCGGCCGACAGAGATTATGACGAGCCGGCCAAGAGAGGGCTAGATCGGTGGTTATTCGGGAGAGTCTCGAGGTAGGCGGTCCCGGCGGCGGCCAAGATAGCGTATACCCTTCCCGGCCAAGACGGAGACACCCCCATAGTTCCCGGTAGGGAGACCGCATAGTGCGAGTATTCGGGGAGCGAGGTCGAGCTCCGGCTTCGGGCCCACGCTGTGTGGACGGAGGTTACGGTCGGTCGAGGCCACCCATACCTCGATGTTCTCACTTTGTGGGAGGCATCACCTTGGAGAGCGTTATCGCGCCATCGGGCGCTTGTTTTACTTGCGGCGTCGGGGCCACCTTAGAGAGATTGCCCGCTTGGGGGTAGTCCGTGGTGCGGCACGACTGCTACCGGGTCGGTGGCGGGTTCATCGTCCTCTTCGGTAGCTATGCGCCCTGTGGGGCGGGGTATGCCGACACCAGCAGGCCGCGGTAGAGGTCGTGGCGGAGCTTCCAATTCTAGCGGTCCTTCAAACCGCATTTATGCCTTGGCTAGCCGACAGGATCAGGAGGCGTCACCAACGTGGTTACGTGGTATATTATTGATCTTCTCCCGAGATGTATATGCATTGATAGATCCGGCTCTACTTTATCGTATATTTCTCCCCTTGTTGCTAGTAGAATTGGGATAAAACACGAACCGATAGGACCGGTTGGAGGTAGCTACACTAGGGGGATTCCGTTATAGCCGAACGGTATATAGGGATTGTTCGGTGATTATATGTGGCCGTTGCACTAAAGCGGTATCGATAGAGCTAGATATGACTGAGTTCGATGTTATTATGGGTATGGATTGGCTAGCTTCTTGTTATGCTAACGTTGATTGTCAGAATAAGGTAGTTCACTTCCGATTTCTAGGAGAACCAGTTATAGAGTGGACAGGTAATACTGTGTCGCCGAGAGGTAAGTTTATTTCATACCTCAAGGCAAGAAAAATGGTTAGAAAATGTTGTATTTATCATCTGGTTCGTGTGCATGACTTGAAAGCAGAGGCACCGACCCTTCAGTCAGTCCCAGTGGTTAATGAATTTCCAGATGTATTCCCAGATGAGCTTTCAGGTCTTCCTCCTGAGCGGGAGATAGAGTTCACTATAGATGTGCTGCCGGACACTCAGCCTGTCACGCCCCAATTTCCGAGGGACGTGATGGGCACCCGACCTTGATTTAAGGCCGAGCGAACCCACAGACCTTAATCACACACGTAGAATTTTTTTTTTCTAAATCATACTAGAATGTAATACAGACCAAATCGGACAAAATACAAATCAGATAAAACTTATACATAACATAGTACAACACGTCGGGCACGTGAACGACACACAACCGACACACTATACCCACACCGGCGTTCGCAAGTCTCTAGTACCATCCGGAGAATGCATAACGTACATACACGGACTCAGGTGCTCCGGAAGGAATCGGAGCTCACCAATCATGCTTTGGGGCATCTTCAACTCGTCTCGTAGGTACACACGCGCGTACGAAACGCGACCCCGAAGAACGGGGGTCGATGCGGAAAATGTGCGAGTATGCGGGGGCCAGACAAACTATAATCAAAATCGCAGTCAAGACCAGAGATACCACAAATATATCAGACAGAACCAAAATCAGACCCAGACGTACAGACTGTAGCAAGCAGAACCTTTGTCGTAACCATAAGTACAGAAACATAACAGACGAAATCGTAGACAGAACCGGAGGTACAGAAGGCATACCGGACGTACCAGACAGACCCGTAATCGGAACAGACACACAAAGTATATCAGACGGATTCGTGTTCAGAGTCAGATGTACAGAGATATGTCAGACAGATTCGTATTCAAGTCGAGACGATTCGTATTCGAATCGTACGTGCGAATATGAGAGATATGCCGTGTAACATGTCCTCCGCGCGGTGGACTCGGTGGATAGACTCATAAATATATATCAAAGTCATGGATCACAAATGCATATGACGTGTCCCGGCCCTCTGAGGAGGGACTCGGTAAATAGGATCATATGTCAGATTCATAAGTCATATATGCAAATAACGTATCCCGGCCCTTTGTTAAGGGACTCGGTGAAGCAGAATCATGCATATCAGAATCATGTGCCAAGTATACATGACGTGTCCCGGCCCTCTACTGCGGGTCTCGGTGAATAATCATAATATGCCATCCTGGCCACCATCCCCGTACCATCAAATCATAAATACATACAGATAACGTGTCCCGGCCCGCAAGTACGAGGGACTCGGTGAATAATGCAGAGAAGTGCGCACGAGAACATGTCCTGGCCCGGGACTCAGTGAATCAGAATCGTATCGTAACGTACACACGAGATCATAACATGCCCTGGCCCGGGACTCAGTGAAAGATACATTGAGCCTTGCACGAGCAGAGTAGTGCAGAAACATATGCAAATAAAATCCAGACTCGACAAACGAATATTCTTACAGATATCTGAGGCTCAGAAGCAGATTTCAGGTCAATCCTTAACGGACGTTGCGATTATCGTGTCAGATCGCTAGAACATATCATCTCGGGTGGTCGAAACATATCATATCAAACAGACTTTCCAAGGCAGAATCCGAAATCATTTACAGACGTTCAAGACATTTAACTTACAGAACTTTCAGAGAACAGAAGTGACAGACATACCCCGTTACCACCCAGACGGACATATTCAGATGCTATACAGACGGACATATCCAGTGACCATACAGACAGACATACATAAGGAGGGTATTGGGAATTGTGGCCCACCGCACAAAATCGAGATAACATACGGAAGTTAGGAATGTTCATACTTAACTCTTTTAGTCACGAACCTTCTTATACTTATTCATTACTCAAGCATACACAACTTAATGATACTAACATAAGCACATATGACATAAATCGAATCATAAACGGACTCGAGAAACCAAGAGCGGATTTTCCCCAAATACACATTATGTCACAACTTAACGGTTCTAGGACATGCCATAAAAGAAAAAGGTAAGCCTTACATACCTGCGCCGCCTTGCTAGCTACACTCGTTCATCCCAACTCGCTTATCTACATTTCAAAGGATCCATATAATCATTAGATTCATCGACTTGTTTTCGCCTTAATTTCATGCAAGTTCATTTATAAGCTAAAATTTCGGCGGCAGATTTCCTTCGTAAATACACCATCCCGAGAATATGGCTCGGCCCAAATCAACATCAACGACAACCCGGAATTCAACCCGGCCAAACTATCATTAATAATGCCAATTTTCAACCCAAAATACATTCTAACATTCTCAATCTTTTTCTTACAATTCCATAACATACTACTTACATTCAATTTAATTCCAATGCTCATATGCTCAATTACCAATCCGCAACCATTTCCATATGATTTAAAAACATTCCAAGCAACCCACAAAATATTCAAAACAATTCCAACAATAAACTACTTTACCCGAAACCTTTCCAATCTTAACAAAGACCATAGCAACTTAATTCCTTCCTTCAAACTCATAAACCATACTAACACTCTACATATTAGCAACATTATTTTCATCAACACAAAGGACCACCATTCGGCCAACATACACAACTTTATATATTCCATCCATTTCTACACACTACGACATGTTCAAATGCTTATAACCACATTGTCCAACACTAAATAAAATTAGTTCAATACCTTGACATACAAAGCGTACGTTATGCCACCACTCCAATACCACATTACATTGCCATAAGTTTCATTCATTTCTACACATTTTATCATACATACAACCATCCATAACACGATCCAACATGCTAAAATAAATTAATTCTTCATCCCTATACAATTTAACATACACACGGCCACACACCATTTATCACAACTTCATGAACTTCATACATTTACACACTCCACAACATCCATAAATCATGCATAACATATATAAAATAGGATTGAACCATACCTTTCCTTCCTCTTTTTTCCCACGGCTAGCTTGCTTCTTCTACCAAACGAATAGTCTTCTTGTCTCCACAACTATTCCACGTCGACGAGGGCTTTCCAAGGAGTTGAAAAAGTTGAAGAACAAAATTTTTCCAATCAAACACCATAGGGGGGCTGTTCGGCCAGCCCCTCTAGCCGAGCACCTCTCTCTCTCTTTTTTTTTTTTCTTTCCTTTCTTTCTTGCTTTCTCTCTTCTCCCTCTCTTAATTAAAAAGATGACAAACTTATATATATATATATATATAGCAAGCATGTGAGGGGCACATGCCCCTCTCTAGAGTTTTCCTTTCTTCTTTTTTTTTTTTTCTAGACTTTTCTTCATTTCTCCTTTCATGACTTCTCTAGAATGGATGTGAAATTACTATTTTGTCCCTCGTCTTTCCACAAAATTACCAAAATGCCATTTTGCAAATTTTCCATTTTACCCCTCGACTTTTCTCAATATTCCGATTTTACCCCTAACCTTCCACATTATTTCCATTGGCCATTTTACAAATTTCTCTTTTCCCCTCGACCTTTCTAAGTATTTCCATACCAATAATCGTCAAAAATAATTTTTTATAACGACGTACACATGCAAATAATTTTTTTGAAAGTCGTCTCGCCCTTGACTTTCCGGCGACCTTGAAATTTCCCGGACGTACAAAATGTGGGCTGTAACACAGCCTATATCTATTCCTCCTTACAGAAAGGCACCTGCAGAATTGAAAGAATTGAAGGAGCAGCTGAGGGACTTATTAGAGAAGGGCTTCATCAGGCCGAGCACATCACCTTGGGAGCGCCGGTATTTTTCATGAGAAAGAAAGATGGGTCGCTGCAGATGTGTATTGATTACGAGCGACTAAATAAGGTAACCATAAAGAATAAATATCCCTCCCCCGATTGATGATTTGTTTGACCGATTGCGAGGGGTGCTAAGTGTTTCTCGAAGAAAGACTCGCAACGGTCGAGCTACCACCGGTGCGGGTAAGTAGAAGCGAGATATTCCAAAGACAAGATTCGGGACCCGATATGGGCATTATAAGTTCGAGTGATGTCTTTTGGGGCGACTAATGCTCCGGTGTTTATGGACACGATGAACCGAGTATTCAAGCCGTTCCTGGATATGTTCGTGATTATATTTATTGATGATATCCTGGTTTATTCACGATCAGAAGAGGAACATGCAGATCATCTGAGGGCGGTACTTGGGGTGCTCCAGCACCAGAAATTGTATGCTAAGTTCTCTAAATGTGAATTCTGGTTGACTTCGGTAGCATTCTTGGGGCATATTATTGGAGCTGATGGCATCTGGGTGGATACCCAGAAGATTGAGGCCGTAAAGAATTGGCCTAGACCTACGACGCCAACTGAGGTACGTAGCTTTCTGGGATTAGCAGGATATTACAGAAGATTTGTGGAAAATTTTGCTTCGATTTCAGCGCCTTTAACGAGGCTGACTCAGAAGGAAGCTAAGTTCTAGTGGACCGATGCTTGTGAACGAAGCTTCCAGTTGCTGAAAGAGAAGTTGACTACAGCTCTAGTTCTGACTCTTCCTGAGGGACCAGATGGTTATGTTATTTATTGTGATGCTTCTGGTGTTGGATTAGGGTGTGTATTAATGCAGCATGGCAGAGTTATAGCCTATGCCTCCCGGCAGCTCAGAAAGCATACTCACGATCTGGAGCTAGCCGTGGTAATTCATGCTTTGAAGATATGGAGACACTATCTATATGGCGTTCATGTTGATATTTATACGGATCACAAAGAGCCTCCAAGTATATCTTTAAGCGAGAAGGAGTGAATTTGCGGCGAAGAGGAGGTGGCTAGAGTTGTTTGAAAGACTATGATGTCGATATTTTATATCATCTTGGGAAAGCCAATGTTGTAGCAGATGCACTCAGCCGTAAGTCTATGGGTAGCTTGACGGACGTTCCATCAGAAAAGAAAGAAATAGTTCGTGAGATTCATCAGCTAGCTAGTCTTGGAGTCCGTCTGGCCGATTCTGGTGATAGTGGGGTATCCGTTCGAGGAATTGCTGAATCCTCTATTATGGAAGAGGTAAAGCGACGTCAGTATGAGGATCCTATCCTGGCACAGTACAGAGATGCAGCCCTTGAAAAGGAGAAGACCCCGTTCGAGATTACACCTGACGGAGTACTACTACACAGGGGCAGAATATGTGTACCTGAGGTTGCGGGGCTGCGGCGACAGGTTATGGGCGAGGCACATTATGCCCGTTATTCTGTTCATTCAAGGTCAACGAAGATGTATCATGACCTCAGATGCTTGTACTGGTGGGATAGTATGAAGAGGGACATAGCAGAGTTCGTTGCTCAGTGCCCAAATTGCCAACAGGTAAGATCGAACATCGAAAGCGGGTGGACATTTACGGAGATGGAGATTCCGACTTGGAAGTGGGAAATAATTAATATGGACTTCATTACGGGCTTACCTCGCACTCACGGAAGTATGACTCCATATGGGTTATCGTTGATAGGTGACAAAATCGGCCCATTTCCTTCCGATCGGGACTACGAATTCGAGTGAGGACTATGCCGGGTTATATATTAAGGAGATAGTAAGACTTCACGGAGTTTCCATATCTATTATCTCCGACGGAGGTGCCCGATTTACGGCCTAACTTACGGAGATCATTTCGGGAAGGATTGGGGACACGGTGAGTCTTAGTACGAAGATTTCACCCTCGGTCGACGGACGGGCGAGCGTACTATTCGGACGCTAGAGGATATGTTGTGGTCTGTGTTATTGATTTCGAGGTAGCCGGGATGATCATTTGCCACTTGGTTGAGTTTGCTTATAATAATAGCTACCATTCTAGCATCCGGATAGCACCGTATGAGGCTCTGTATGGCAGGAAATGCGGGTCACCGATCGCTGGTTCGATGTTGGTGAAACTAAGTTAATTGGCCCGGATATGATCCGGCAAGCGATTGATAAAGTGAAAGTCATTCGGGAACGGTTATTAGCAGCCAGAGTCGACAGAAATCATATGCATATAATCGACGTCGACATTTAGAGCTCCAGATTGGTGATTGGGTATTCCTGAAAGTGTCGCCCATGAAGGGTGTGATGAGATTCGGTAAAAAGGTAAAGCTCAGTCCAAGATATATCGGGCCTTATCAGATTGTCCGTAAGATAGGCAGGGTTGACTATGAATTAGACCTACCTTCTGATTTGGGAGCAGTGCATCCAGTATTTCACGTATCTATGCTTCGCAAATGCATTGGTGACCCTTCCAGAATATTTCCCATAGAGGATATTCAGGTGACAGAGGAGCTATCCTACGAGGAGCAACCTATAGCCATACTGGATCGCCAGGTGAGAAGATTGCGTAATAAAGATGTGGCTTCCGTTAAAGTGCTGTGGCGAAACAACAACAGGGAGGAGATGACCTGGGAAGCTGAGGAGGAAATGAAGAAGAAGTATCCCCACCTATTTCCTATGCCTACAGGTAATCTAAATTCCTTACTTGGTTATGTTGATTGAAGAATGAATTGTATATGATAGCCAATAAAAGAAACTCCCCCGAAATCCTTATAGGACCCCGTAGAATTAGTTTAACAGTAGAGGATGAATGTTCTAAAGGGGGGGGGGATGTTATATCCCGTATTTTGCACATTGGGATAATCCGAGCTAACCATGATAAGTTAAGGACAAGACTATTCTGGGATACGCGGTAGAGACTTTTGACCTTCGATTTTGTTTTAAGGCATAAGTTGCTTATGAATTTATTGGCATGGAATATTAAGGAAAATTTGGGGCTAAAAGTGAATTAAGGAAAGTTGAAAATTCATGAAATTAAGGGCCATGTGGCCGTGTGAATTAAGGTGGGTTCCCACCCATGGCTTGGCTAATTTTAATTGATCCAAGCCATGTGTGGGCCATGGACACATGGATGAGCTATATAAGCTTGTGTAAGATGACTAATTAGTCATATTTTTCATCTTCAACCCTTAGAAGTTTAGAGAAACTTGGAGAAAAAAAGATGAAGGCCATTCGGCCATAGCTTGCAAAAATTGAAGTCCAAAAATCCTCTTCAAAAAAATATTTCTCCTAGCAACTCAACCAATTGGAAGGTCCTCTTTAACGTGAGATAGTTGTTGGAGTCAACAAACCATTCGTTTTATCAATCGCAAACCCTAGCCAAGTTGTGAAGTTAAGAAGAAAAGGTAAGGTTTAATCCTCTTTTTCATATGTTATGGATGGTTTGTACATTTTGTAGTGTGTAGAAATGGATGAAAATCATGAATTTTGTATGGGGTGGTGGTGGCCGAATATGGCCTCCCTTGTGTGGTTAAGAATGAACTAATTTTATTTAGTATTTTGGTTGTTGTTGTTGTGGATTCCATGTTGATAATGAGAGTTTAATGATTCAAGTTGACGTCGTAATTGTTGTGGGTTGTTTGGAGGTTAACGTGATTCTTATGTAGTTTTTATATTTATGAGAATAACATTGTTAACGTGTGGATTGTTGGTGTAATTCACGAATTTGGGAGAGAGGAATGTGTTGTTGTTGTTGTTCTCGGGTTTGGGATGGTTTCGGGTGAAATGGAGTTTTTGGTTAGGTTGTACGGAATATTGTGTGGGTTATTTAAAGTGTTCTTGAATCTTGTTTGAATGCTCTCGGATTAGTACTTGGACTTGTGAGCGTTGGTGTTGGTTTGAATGTATGTAGTTGAATTGAATATGATTGGAATGTTGTCGAATGATGTAGAGAAGAGTCATTAGCGTTATAATGCGTTTTGGATTGATTATTGATGTTGTTAGTGCGGTTGATGATTTTGGCCGAGTTGAATTCTCGGGGTTGTTGAATTTATAGGGAAAATGCTGCCCAAATTTCTGTAAATATAGTGCTAGTTTGGAAATTGAATTCCTAAATGCCTATAGCTAATGTTTGGTATCAATGATGTTGTTGTAGATATTGGGGAGCCCGAGACTTAGGTTTGGATTAGCTTTGAGAGCGGATGAGGTATGTAAAGCCTAACCTTTCTTTCTTTTGGCATGTCTTAGTGGTAAGTAGGCTATGATACGAGCCACGGGGTAATTCCATTCTTAAGATCCGAGCTTGTATACGATTCTTACTCACTTCTTAAAGTTGACTCTCTTAATGTATTCGAACTAAGGTCCTTATGTTTTTATATGATTGGATTTCAAAAGTTGCATAAAGAATTGTGTTCTTAAAGGATTCCGTAACTACGAACGACCGTAACTTTCATAGACGAGCTCGGATTGCTTCGAAACGTTCGTAGGAGATTCTATGATGAATAATATCTCCAACTTTCATAGGCGGGCTCGGATTGGTTTGATACTTGTCCGTGGGCCCCCGAGACTTCTCTATGTTTGATTCTACCGACTTTCTGAAAGATCTTAATGTGACTATCGTCTTAACCCTCGCGCGTCGGTTACTTACTTATCTATTGAGTCTATAATAATGATTTACATGCATATGGTTACTCACGACTCTGCTCGTGCATTCTGTTGATTACATCTTTCGCCGAGTCCCGGGCCGGTTACGCATCGTGCGCACTATGTTATATTTTGGAGTATGATGTGTTACGATTTACCGAGTCCCTCATTTAAGGGTCAGGTACCGTTTATATATGATATGGCGTTATGATGTGTTATGGCATTATGATGTGTTATGGAGATATGCGGGTTACGGAGATATGAAATCTTAAGGGAGTATGATGTGTTATGGCGCCAAACGGGGTGGCGACCATGTTCCTTGAGCCCCATGCATGATTTGTGTATTCTAAATAAATATTTTTGTATTTTGAATATTGTACTTATTTTCTGTATCTCTTGTTCCGGTTATGATTCTGTGTACTATATTTCACACTTTATATACTCAGTACATATTTCGTACTGACCCCCTTTCTTCGGGGGCTGCATTTCATGCCCACAGGTACAGACGCTCACTTTGGTGATCCGCCAGCTTAGGACACCTACTCTGCTATCTTGGAGTGCTCCTCTATTCCGGAGCCCATATTTTGGTACATATTCTTCCGTTGCATCTGTATATGTTTGATCAGGGGTACGGCGGGGCCCTGTCCCGTCATATGATTCTGTTATTACTCTTAGAGGACGTAGATACATATATGTGGGTTGTGGATAGTTCTGTTCAGTTGTGTTCGTTTGACTTGTGCTTTGGGCGATCCTACCCGCCGTGGCAGCCTTATCGGCTTGCATTTGTATATATATTTTGAGATGTTGTGATTCATGACAGCCTTGCCGGCTTCTGTGCGATATATGTGTTTGTATGCGACGGCTTGAGACGACGTCTGATCTATATGTATGCATAAGTTATATGTATGTTGATTCGAGTTAGAAGTGTGTACGAGTGTCCAGCTCGGGCATTAGTCATGGCCTACGGGGTTGGGTCGTGACACTTGTGTCGACTAGGTTCAGAGGTTTTCTATGAATGCGATCGACCAGGCCATATCATGTGTGATTGCCCCTCGGTTAGTAGCAAGGGTAGGGCCCAGACTTCAGGATCGGCAGCCGGGTCTTCATCATCTATACGCCCTATGGGGCCAGGTTCACATACACCAGTCAGCCATAGTAGAGACGAGGAGGGAGAGCCCCGGTTCTGGTGGTCCTCGGCCGTATTTATGCTTTGGCTGGACGCTAGGATCTTGAGTCTTCTCCCGATGTCGTCATAGGTATATTATCGGTATTTTCTCATGATGTATATGCTTTGATAGATCCGGGCTCCACATTGTCATATGTTACTCCATATATTGCGGGTCGGTTTGGGGTCAAACCGGAGTCGATCAAACCTTTTGAGGTATCTACACCCGTTGGTGAACCGGTAATAGCTAGCCGTGTATATAGGAATTGTGTAGTTGTGATTTGTGACCATCGTACTATGGTTGATTTACATGAGTTAAAGATGGTGGACTTTGATGTTATCATGGGCATGGATTGGTTGGCTTCTTGTTATGCCAATGTTGCTTGTAGAATGAAAATGGTTCGCTTCCAGTTTCCAGGAGAACCAGTTTTAGAATGGAAAGGAAATATTGTGTCCCCGAAAGGTAGGTTTATTTTCTATCTAAAGGTAAAGAAAATGATCACAAAAGGTTGTATTTACCATTCAATTCGGGTTCAAGATGTAGAAGCTGAATCGCCAACTCTTCGGTCTGTCCCCGTGGTGAATGAGTTTTCGGATATATTCCCGGAAGAGCTTCCAGGCCTCCCTCCTGAGCGGGAGATTGATTTCGCCATAGATGTGCTACCGGATACAAAGCCCATATTTATTCCTCCTTATAGGATGGCTCCCACAAGGTCGAAAGAGTTGAAGGATCAATTGAAGGACTTGCTTGAGAAAGGTTTTATTAGACCTAGTTCATCCCCGTGGGGAGCACCCGTGTTGTTTGTGCGAAAGAAAGATGGCTCCTTACGAATGTGTATTGACTATCGGCAACTGAATAAAGTGACGATCAAGAACAAATATCCGCTCCTAAGGATTGATGACTTATTTGATCAATTTCAGGGTGCCAAATGGTTTTCAAAAATTGATTTGAGATCCAGGTATCATTAGGTGAGAGTTAGGGAGAAAGACATTCCAAAGACAACCTTCAGAACCAGATATGGCCATTTTGAGTTTCAGGTAATGTCGTTCAGGCTAACTAATGCACCGGCAGTATTTATGGATTTGATGAACAATGTGTTCAAGCCTTTCCTAGATTCGTTTGTGATCGTGTTCATTGACGATATCCTGGTATATCTCGATCCGAAGCAGAATATGCAGATCATTTGCGTACCATTCTTAGAGTTCTTCAAACTCGAGAATTATTTGCCAAATTTTCTAAGTGTGAATTTTGGTTGAACTCAGTGACCTTTTGGTGCATATTATTTCAGCCGATGGCATTCAGGTAGATACCAAAAAGATTGAGGCCGTGAAGACTTGGACAAGGCCCACAACTCCTACGGAGGTTCGTAGTTTTATGAGTTTAGCAGGTTACTACAGGAGGTTTGCAGGAGGTTTTTCTTCTATTTCTGCAGCACTCATGAAGTTAACCCAAAAAATAGCTAAATTTCAATGGACAGATGCTTGTGAACGTAGTTTCCAAGAGCTAAAGTATAGATTAACTTCTTCCCCAGTCCTGACACTTCCAGAGGGATCGAAAGGTTATGTCGTCTATTGTGATGCTTCAGGCGTTGGGTTAGGCTGTGTGTTAATGCAACATGGTAAGGTGATTGCGTATGCTTCAAGACAGTTACGGAAACATAAGAAAAATTATCCGACCCGTGATCTTGAATTGGCTGCAATGATTCACGCATTGAAGATGTGGAGACATTATTTGTATAGCGTCCACGTTGATATTTATACAGATCATAAGAACCTCCAGTATATCTTCAAGCATAAGGAATTGAATTTACGGTAACGGCGATGGTTGGAATTGTTGAAAGATTATGATGTTAACATCTTATATCATCTCGGGAAAGCAAATGTTATGGCTGATGCTCTTAGCCGTAGATCCATGGGAAGTTTATGCGATGTTCAGCTAGAGAAAAGAGGGGTAGCTCGTGAGTTCCAGCAGTTAGCTAGCCTAGGAGTCCGAGTAGTGGACTCAGGTAGTATGGGAGCTATCATTCAAAATTCAGCGGTCTCCTCGCTAGCACTGGAAGTGAAAGAGCATCAATACAAAAATCCCTTGCTAATTCATTACAGAAATACACTCCCTCAAAAGGAGAATTCATCATTTGAGATTTCTGGAGATGGAGTTCTCCGATGCCGAGGAAGGTTATGTGTTCCTGATGTTGCAGTATTACGCCACCAAATATTGAGAGAAGCCCATTATTCCCATTATTCCGTTCACCCCGAAGCAATGAAGATGTATCATGATCTTAAATCTATACATTGGTGGAATGGAATGAAGAAGGATATAGCGGAATTTGTAGCTCAATGTCCTAACTGTCAGCAAGTAAAAATCGAGCACCAAAAGTCGGGTGGATTGTTGCAAGCTATAGAGATCCCAACTTGGAAATGGGAAGTAATTAACATGGACTTCATTACAGGCTTACCCCGTTCTCGATGTAAGTATGATTCTATATGGGTGATTGTAGATAGACTTACGAAGTTAGCTCATTTCTTGCCGGTCAGAACTACGTATGTAGCAGAAGATTATGCAAAGCTTTATGTCAAAGAGATAGTGCGACTTCGTGGTGTCCCGGTATACATATCTCGATGTAGAGGGACTCAGTTTACAGCCAATTTTTGAAAATCTTTCCAAGAAGGTTTGGGGACTCAGGTGAGTCTTAGCACGACATTTCACCCACAGACGGATGGGCAAGCTGAGCGTACCATTCAGACCCTTGAAGATATGATACGGGCATGTATATTGGATTTTGAGGGTAGTTGGGATGATCACTTACCACTTATTGAATTTGCCTATAACAACAGTTATCATTCTAGCATCCAAATGGCCCCGTATGAGGCGTTATATGGGCGCAAGTGCAGATCTCCAATTGGGTGGTTCAAAGTTGGAGGGACTAAATTGATAGGACCGGACTTGGTCCAGCAAGCCATAGAGAAAGTTAAGCTTATACAGGATCGACTATTAACAGCTCAGAGTCGTCAGAAATCCTATGCAGATAATCGTCTAAGGGACTTAGAGTTCCAAGTGAAGGATTGGGTATTCTTAAAGGTGTCGCCGATGAAGAGCGTCATGAGATTTGGCAAGAAGGGCAAGTTTAGTCCCCGGTGCATTGGACCTTATGAGATTGTACGCAAGGTAGGCAAAGTGGCTTACGAATTAGATCCACCTCCTGATTTGGAGTCAGTTCACCCAGTTTTCCATGTATCGATGCTTCGTAAGTGCATCGGAGATCCTTCAGTGCACCAACAGAGATGATGTCCAAGTTACCAAACAATTGTCTTATGAAGAAGTCCCCATTGCCATTTTAGATAGGCAAGTACGGAAGCTCAGAACCAAAGAAATAGCTTCAGTAAAAGTTTTATGGAAAAATAATAATAGAGTGGATATGACTGGGCAAGCCGAAGGAGACATGAAGTTCAGGTACCTGCATTTATTTTCACCCCCAGAGGAGACTCAGGCAGAGACGCCATTATCCTCAAGTATATAGTGCTTTCCTTGATGCTTTCCTGGTCGTGTGTGGCAATGGTTATTGATTTTGTTGTTGTAGCCCTGTGAGGCGAAGTATTTTGGGTTGCTTGTCACGACCCGGCTAGGGCCATGACGAGTACCCGGGGCTAACCACCGAGCACCACTCGTTCTACTACTCACCCTGCGTTCATGCATATTTCTTATGCTCATAATCATAGAAAAACTATTTTCATTTGAAACATATTTACTTTTATACACATAAGCCCTTCGACTATCAAAATAATATGTGTGTGTATATATATATATATATATATATATATATATATATTAATACCGTGAGACCATACTACCCGCGTTTACGCATCTACGAGCCTCTACTAGAGTGCTAGACATAGGGACGGGACAGGACCCCGTCATGCCCAAAACATACATATACATATATACCAAAACAATAATCAATGGCACCTCCGGAAAAATGGAGTGCTCTCAAATCAGCTAATAGCTCCTACGAGTCTGGATTGCCTCCTTGTCTATCTGTGGGCATGAACACAGCGTCCAAAGAAAACGGACGTTAGTATGAACATTGTACTGAGCATGTAAGGCATAAACAATAATGATACATCAATGAAATAAGGAAGCATCGGCGAGAGCAATGCAGAATCGACTATCAATTATAAAAGAAATAATGCATGCTGGGTTACTTCATAATCATCATCATATCATGTATGCATATATGTATAAGCTACCCGACCATATAGGTACGGTGTGATAATCATTAGCATTAGCCTGCGTCCAGGCCTCCTACGTCCGGGGTACCATCTCATGCCGCTCACTAGTGGTGTGCGCCCGTGCCTCTAGACATGATGTATACGGCACCGCCTTAGCGGTATTTGCCTAGGCATCATATAGGCGCGGTGTAACATCATCATCATATATATCATAATGTACTCATCAT